>NW_026648162.1:0-177100 GCF_950295315.1 Erinaceus europaeus | reverse complement strand
AGGTCATGAAGAAAAGAATAGTGAAGAGTGGTTAAGAGCATAGGCTTTTGTGGCAGAAGTGACTTAGTGCATAGAAGTGCAAGAGTCGCAATTTCTGGTACTGCACTCCATCTACTGGAGTAGAGCAGAACTCTGGTCTGCCCTCTCTCATTAAAGTTTCTGCCTAAGGTCAAGAGTTTTGTGCCTCAGTGTATCATCTATAAATAGTACTTGCTCCAGAGAGTCTAGATAGAAAAGTAGACTACTCTATGAGTATTTTTATTTTTGATTATCGATTGACTTTTACCACCAGGGTAAAAATTGCTGGAGTTCAGTGCCTACACAATAATTCCACCATTCTTGGTAGCCACTTTTCCCTTTTTTTTATTTTCTTTCTTTTTTTTTTAAATTTTATTTATATATTTTCCCTTTTGTTGCCCTTGTTGTCTTTTTATTGTTGTTGTAGTTATTATTGTTGTTGTTATTGATGTGGTTGTTATTGGATAGGACAGAGAGAAATGGAGAGAGGAAGGGAAGACAGAGGGGGGAGAGAAAGATAGACACCTGCAGACCTGCTTCACCGCCTGTGAAGCGAATCCCCTGCAGGTGGGGAGCCGGGGGCTGGAACCCGGATCCTTACGCCGGTACTTGCGCTTTGCGCCACCTGTGCTTAACCCACTGCGCTACCGCCCGACTCCCTTTTCTTTTCTAATAGAGGGTTAGAGACAGAAATAGAGAGAGAGGGAGAGAGACTGAGAAAAAGAGTCACTTGCAGCACTCCACTGCTTGTGAGCTCTACTCCCCTTGTAGGGGTATTGTAATGTTAAAAGTTTGAGAAGGGCAGATTGAGAAGGAGTGACTAGTGCGCCAGGGAGATAGCATAATAGTTATGCAAAAAAAACTTTCGTGCCTGAGGCTTCAAGGTCCAGGTCCAGGACCTAGGTTCAGTCCTTGGTTCCACTATAGGCTAGAGCTGAGCAGTGCTCTGGCTGATTCTTCTTCTAGCGTTTGCCCTTCTTCCGTAGCCAGTCAGCAGCATCAGGTTGAGCCTGATGTAAAGTTTCGAGACCTCCTTTGAATCTGGAGAGGTGGCAGTCATTGACTATGTGGGTCATAGTCTGTCTGTAGCCGCAGGGGCAGTTCGGGTCGTCTCTGATTCCCCAGCGATGGAACATAGCGGCGCACCGACCATGGCCTGTTCGATAGCGATTGAGGAGGGCCCAATCATAACGTGCTAGGTCAAAGCCGGGTTGACGCTTGCAGGGGTCTGTGATGAGGTGTTTGTTCTTTACCTCAGCTGGCTGCCAACTCTGTTTCCAAGAGACTGGAACAGAGAAGTTCAGTGTAGGCGTAGGGGACCAGATTGGGTGACGAGACGTCAAGCGTTGGACAGGGTGGGCGAAGATATCCGCGTATATTGGCAGGTCCGGTCGAGCGTAGACGTGGGAAATGAACTTAGATGATGCCGCATCCCGACGAATATCTGGCGGGGTGATGTTGCTAAGAACTGGCAGCCATGGAACTGGGGTGGAACGGATGGTTCCAGAAATTATCCTCATGGAGGAATATAATTTGGAATCGACCAAGTGGACATGGGGGCTACGGAACCATACTGGGGCACAGTATTCTGCAGTGGAATAGCATAATGCCAGAGATGATGATCGTAGTGTGGAAGCGCTCGCGCCCCATGAGGAGCTGGCCAGTCTTGCAATGATGTTATTCCTCGCGCCCACCTTTGCTGCAGTTTTTATGAAATGTTCGTGAAATGACAGAGTGCGATCGAGAGTAACGCCAAGATAGACTGGCTGGGCTTCATGCCGGATTCTCGTATCGCCAAGCTGCACATTAAGCTCACGCGAGGCCGAGGCATGGTGTAGATGGAAAACAGATGATACCGTTTTTGCAGTGCTAGGGATTAGTCGCCATTTTTTACAGTAATCAGATATCAGAGACATGTCTTTTGTGAGTGTTTCCTGAGGATGTCGAACTTGGATGCCTGAGTTGCACAGCAGATGTCATCGGCGTAGATGAACTTCCTTGAAGAAGTTTCTGGGAGGTCATTGATGTAAATATTAAATAGCGTAGGAGCCAGAACAGAGCCTTGGGGGAGGCCACTTGAGACAAGTCTCCATCTGCTAGACTTGTCACCCAGATGCACCCGGAATCTTCTGTTTTGGAGAAGAAACGATATAGTGTTGGCCACCCATGGAGGCAGGCATCTTGAGATCTTGACTAGGAGAGCACGGTGCCAGACCGTGTCATAGGCTGCTGTGAGATCAACAAAGACAGCACCCGTCTTTAAATTCTTCTGGAATCCATTTTCAATGTGGGTTGAGAGGGCCAGGGCTTGTTGGCAGGTAGATCTTCCTGGGCGGAAACCAGCTTGGGCGGGTGATAGGAATTTCTCTGTAAGATGAGAAATACATGACAGAAGCAGCCTCTCAAGGAGTTTGTAACACACGGAGAGGAGAGAAATTGGTCTATAGCTGGTGGCCAGTGTTGGGTCTTTCTTTGGTTTCAAAACCGCTATAATCTTCGCACGACGCCAAACTTTGGGCATAGACTCAGATTCCAAGATGTGGGACAGGAATGAAGCGAGCCACTTCTTTGCCGCGGGACCCAGGTTAAGAATGAGTTCTGGGGTGATGTTATCATAGCCTGCAGCTGTTCCCGGTTTAACCCTCTTCAAAGCGTCTTCCAGTTCAGACAGTGTAAAGGGAGAGTTTTGGAGATGGACAAGATAACCGGAAGTGGGATGACCCAGTCTGGAAAAGAGAAATTTCCCATGAGTGGTCATCCCACTCTGGCTAATAATAACAAACAGCTTATTATTATTATTGTTATATAAAAACATTCCTTGAAAAGAGGAGTGACTAGAGACAGGAAGAAACCTGGAATGTCTGCCTGGAATGGAAAGATAAACCACCTCTCCCCCCCCCCCTCGAGAATGGACTAGTTGTTGCAAATATTTCTTTTTAATCTACTTATAAAACCTTTTTAATTTATTAATGAGAGTGACACAGAGATGGAGAGAGAGGACTAGAGCATCAATTCTGGCACATGCAATGCTGGATTTTGAACTTGGGAATTCTTGTTTGAGAGTCTGTCCACTGCCCCCTGCCCCAGCCCATGGAAAATGCTTCTGATAAGATGGTGACCTTAGAGGAATGTAGTGAGGATGAAATGTGAAATGCTTAGTTAGCACAATGCCTAGCATATAGTAATTGCTTAATGCATGCTTAAAATTTTTTTCTTATCTTTATTTATTTATTGAATAAAGACAGCCAGAAATTGAGAGGGAAAGGGGTGATAGAGAGGAAGAGAGAGAAACACCTGCAACACTGCTTAGCCACTTGGAAAACTTTCCTTCTACAGGTGGGGACTGGGAGCTCAAACCCAGGTCCTTGTGCTTTGTAACATGTATGTTCAAGCAGGTGTGCCACCAACTAACACCCTTAATGCATGTCTTAAAATATTTTTAAAAATCACCTCCCATATTGTCCTGGAGCTCAAACTGGAGTTCCTTACATGGCTACATTAGGCAGATAACCCTAATGAGTGAGATATCCTTCCTGCCCACTCTTATTAATGTCAGTGAACATTTTTAGAGGTATTGAAATAGCTCACTTGGGTAGTGTGCTGCTTACCCATGTTCATGACCAAAGTTCAAGCCCAGCCCCCACCACACTAAAGGTAGTTTCAGTGCTGTGGCTTCATTCACTTTCTCTCTGCCCCTGTCTCTATCTCTATATATATATCTCTATCTATATATCTCTATCTCTATCTATATATATCCATATATATATATATATATATATATATCAAGCCTTTTATGGAGGTATTGCAGAAGGCACACATACAAAAAGCCCACATTTTTTTTCACGTGAACACACCCATAACCAACATCGTAGATCAAAAATATCTTCTATGTGTTTCTTTTCTCGGAAGTGAGTCTATAAATTCTTCAAAGACAAATTTTTCTGTTATCAGGTCTTATATCTACTAAAGTTCCCCCCCCCTTTTCAGAGCACTGCTCAGCTCTGGGCTTTGTTGGTGCTAGAGATTGAACCTGGGATCTTGAAGCCCCAGGCTCCATGGAAGGCTCTTTGCATAATCATTATGCTATCACCTCAGCCCTATTTTATTATTTTTTAAAATAGTTATTATTATTGGTGATTTAACACTGTCAAAAATGTAAGATTTCAGGGGTAGAGTTTCACAAAGCCTAAGAAACAATTTTGTTACTTTTTTTTAAGTTGTTCCACATATGGATGAAACCACCTGGTAGTTGTCTTTCACTTCTTTTATTATTATTAAATTTTTTGCCTTCAGGGTTATTGCTGGGGTTTGGTGCCTGCACCACAAATCCACTGCTCCTAGAAGCCACTTTTTCCTTTTGTTGCCCTTGTTGTTTTATTGTTGTGGTTATTATAATTATTGCTGTTATTGATGTCATTATTGTTGGATAGGACAGAGAGAAATGGAGAGACGAAGGGAAGACAGTGAGGGGGAGAGAAAGATAGACACCTCCAGACTTACGTCACTGCTTGAAAGGCGACCCCCCCCTGCAGGTGGGGAGCCAGGGGCTCAAACCAGGATCCTTACGCCAGTCCTTGCGCTTCACGCCATGTGGGCTTAACCTGCTGCACTACTGCCTGACCCCGTCTTTCACTTCTTTACTTATTTCACTAACCATAGTCTCCAGTTCCATTCTTTTTAAATTAATTTAAAATTTTTTTTATTATTATTTATTTATTTATTCCCTTTTGTTGCCCTTGTTGTTTTATTGTTGTAGTTATTATTGTTGTTGTCGTCATTGTTGGATAGGACAGAGAGAAATGGAGAGAGGAGGGGAAGACAGAGAGAGGGAGAGAAAGATAGACACCTGCAGACCTGCTTCACCGCCTGTGAAGCAACTCCCCTGCAGGTGGGGAGCCAGGGTTCGAACCGGGATCCTTATGCCGGTCCTTGTGCTTTGCGCCACCTGCGCTTAACCTGCTGCGCTACAGCCCGACTCCCTAATTTTTAATTTTTAATCTTTTTATTTGATAGGACAGAGTGAAAGTGAGAGAGATACCTGCAGCACTCTTCACCACTTGTGAAGCTCCCCTTGGGGAAAGACTGGAATCTTGAACCTGGGTTCTTGTGTACAGTAACGTGTCACCACCCAGTCCCTATTCTTTTTTTTGAATGATACAATCCATTTTTTTAAAATTGCAGAGTAGCATTCATTGAGTATATATTATTTTTTATTATTATTACTGATTTAATATTGATTTACAAATTTACAAGATAATGGGTACAATTCCACACCATTCCCACCACCAGAGTTTTGTGTCCCCATTCCTTTCACTGGAAACTGCAGTAGTTCTCCCAAAGTCACAGATACGGACTGGCTATTATATATATATATTTGCCCAAATTTTTCTATGGTTTTACTTTCTCTTCCTTTCTGAGTCACACCTACCCCTATTCTACTTCCAAATGTCTTTCCTTTTTTCCTCTTCTCTTTCTGGGTCCTGATGGAATTGGGTTTCAGAGCCCTCTGGCTTACTTTTCCTAACATTTCTCCGCCTCTGAGAGCATGGAACAAAATTATTTTTTTTTAATATTTATTTTTTTATTTAAGATTTTATTTATTTATTAATGAGAAAGATAGCAGGAGAGAGAAAGAACCAGATATCATGTACATGTGCTGCCAGGGATTGAACTCAAGAACTCATGCTTGAGAAACAATGCTTTATCTACTGTGCCACCTCCTCGACCACTGGACCAAAATTCTTTTTGGGGTGCAGAATGTGGGAATTCTGGCTTATGTAGTTGCTTCTCTGGACATGGGCATTGGCAGGTAGATGCATACCCTCAGCCTGTTGCTGTCTTTCCCTAGTGGAATAGGGCTCTGGAGAGGTGAGGTTCTGGGACACATTTGTGACGTAGTCCAACCAAAGAGTTCAGGATGTAATCATAGTAGGATTTGCAGCTTGGTGACTATAAGACATTAAGATGTAAAGCAGGACAAAATGTTTAATAAACAAGAACAAAAAAGTAGGAATAGAACGGGTGAGAATAGGGATTTTAGGGTGGCAAGAAGCTAGGAACTCTGTTCCTAGGAGGCAATGATGTTAGTAATTTTTGCTTGAACTTGATAGTTAACATGGAGGTGGACTAAAAAATATTGTCTGGGAAGATGTATTCAAAGTTGAGAATAGAACTAAAAGCTAGATTAGGGCAGAGAGTAGTTCCTCAACTTGAAGAAAGTATATAAATACAATTAACAGTCATATCAATCTGACCTCAGGCCCATGCACAGGAGCCTGTATAATCTCCATGGACACAGCTGGGAACTCTAGGCTGCACTCATTTCAGGACCAATCTTCTTCAAGTGGCAGAGTAGGCTGAGCCAACCTCCTTTTGGAAAGTGGGGCAGTCCCTACCATTGCTGCTTTATAGTGAGGGCAAGGTCCCACAAAATGGCTTATAATGATATTCCTGTTGGAAGTGACCAGTGATGGTGGAGAGAGGGATCTATTAGAGGTCTAGGCCCATTGTATATATGAGGGAATCTTAGGATTTCCTGACTTGGGCCCCAGATGGGTGGTCTGATAGTGACCAAAAAGGCCACCATTGAGTGAGCCAGTCTTTTGCTCTATTCTAGCTTTTAATATTATTATTATTGATTTAATAATGATTGACAAGATGGTAGGATAAGAAGGGTACAATGCCATACAATTCCCACCACCATAGTTTCATATCCCATCCCCACCATTAGAAGATTACCTATTCTTTATCCCTTTGGGAGTATAGACCTAGGGTCATTATGGGATGCAGAAAGTGGAAGGTCTGGCTTCTGTAATTGCTTCTCAACTCCAGCTTTTGTAGTTCTTTCTTTATCTGACGAACTTGGACTTCCCAACTGTTAAAGCATTGGATGTCATTTGTTGTATCCAAACTGGTATAGGTTTATGGCGTCTGGCCTCCAGTTGGGGAGGAAATACACCTAGGGGTTTTAGTGGGGTTTAAGTTAACCTCAAGTTTTACTGCAATTACTTGTTTGATGATTCTAATAAAGGGACAATCCATAACTTTTTTTAAAAGTTTTCTTAAATATTTATTTTCCCTTTTGTTGCCCTTGTTGTTTTTTATTGTTGTAGTTATTATTGTTGTTGTTATTGATGTCGTCGTTGATGGCTAGGACAGAGAGAAATGGAGAGAGGAGGGGAAGACAGAGAGGAAGAAAGAAAGATAGACACCTGCAGACCTGCTTCACTGCCTGTGAAGCAACTCCCCTGTAGGTAGGGAGCCAGGGGCTCGAACCCGGACCCTTACTCTGGTCCTTGCGCTTTGCACCACGTGTGCTTAACCTGCTGTGCTACCACCCGACTCCCCGACCCCCAACATTTTTATGTAACCATTTGTTGATGAGTATTTAGGTTGATTCCATGTTTTGCCTATTGTGAATAGTACAACTATGAACATTGGGGGTACATAAGCCCTTTTGAATTAGTATTTTTTGTGGCTTTTTCATACATTTAAAATGATAACAATCAGTTTTTTATTCATTTTATTTTTTTGCACCAGGGTTATTGTTGGTACTTTACACCTGTATGCAGCCCTGCTCCTCATCAATTCTTTTCTTTCTTGGGGGAGTGGAGGTGGGTAGAGGTTGACAGTGAAGGAGAGAAAAACAGAGAAGGAAAGACAGCACAGTACTGTTCCACTGTTTGTGCAGCTTCCCTTGTGCAGGTGCTACCATGTCTTGATCGGAGCTCTGCACTGAGTCCTCGTGAATTATAAAATGTATATTCGGGAGAGTCGGGTGGTGGCGCAGTGGGTTAAGCGTCACGGACTGGCGTAGGGATCCGGGTTTGAGCCCCTGGCTCCCCACCTGCAGGGGAGTTGCTTCACAAGTGGTGAAGCAGGCCTGCAGGTGTCTGTCTTTCTCTCCCCGTCTCAGTCTTCCCCTCCTCTCTCCATTTTCTCTCTGTCCTATCCAATAACAACGACATCAATAACCACAACAATGTTAAATAACAAGGGCAACAAAAGGGAAAATAAATAAATATTTAAAAAAAATTAAAAATGTATACTCAGGAGCCAGGTGGTGGTACACCTGGTTAAGTATGCACATTACCATGTACGGGGACTTGGGTTCAAACTCCTGCTCCCCACCTGCATGGACACACACACCCTTCATGAGCATTGAAGCAGGTCTGCAGATATACTATCTTTCTCTCTCCCTCTCTAGCTTCCCTCCCCTATCCATTTCTCTCTGCCCTAGCCGATAAAAATAGGAAAGAGGAAAAAAAGGAAAAAGAAAAAAATAATGGCCACCAAGGGCAGTGGATTCAGTGCTGGCACTGAGCCTGAGTGATACCCTAGTGGGAAACATAAATAAATATACTGTGTGCTCTACTGGATGAGCTGTTTCTGCTCCCCCCCAGCTTATTACTAAGGACCTACTATAGTTTTAGTGTGATGTTAGATGTTTTATATGTTAACTATAATTCTCAAGTCTAATTTTGTTTTTTCATTTTATATATGAGAAAACAAATACTTAGAGAAAGTAAATGATTTTCCCAAAATAGGACTGTTCATTTGACTTCAACATGTTGTCCTTAATCCATTTGTGTATTCCCCCACATGCTGAACACAGGTTCTCGTTTGTATAGCTTCTATAGTATTTGAAGAATTTACTTTTGACTAACTCCTATATTTTGGCATATTGTTCCCTGATTATTGGATATAATAGAGTGTGTTTGGTGCAAGAACAGAAATAGTTAAATGACCTTAAACAATAAAAGAACTGCACTTCCAACTGTTTATTAGGTTAAGGGTTGGTTTAATTCAGCAATTAAATAGATGGTATCAGAGACTCCATTTATTTTTCTTTGCATTGTTAAGTTCATCCTAAGGTTGGCTGTCACTCATAATCAAAAAGTAGCTGCCACCAACTTATATGCTATACTTTGTCTTGTATCTCTAAGATGAAGGCAGGGCGAAGGGTCAAAAAAAGAGAGGAGAGACATGCTTTTAGACAGATGTATCATTTCATAATACTTTTAAAAAAGATATATAAGAAGAATGCTTTTCTTTTCAAGTTGTTAGTAAATGCACAGAGAGGGGAATAGTCTTATAATTAAGCAGTTTTGGGAACCTCTGTGTGGAATCTCTTAGAACACAGTTGTAGGGCATGTGACAATATTGTCTGGTCAAAGGAGTGAGTAAAAGATTTTCTGAGTGAGTAGGATGCTTTGCCTACTCTCTCTTGCCTTTTCTCCATGAAGATATTCTTCTGTTTTTTCTCCCACTGTGGCAGTGAAAACCACTCAGATAAAGACATAGCAATTGTTTGACCTGATAACAGTTTCTTTGTAGCAAAGACATCCCAGTCTAGCAAAAATCTTGGTACTGAAAGAAATCTTGGTACTGAAAGCTCTTAATTAATGAGGAAATAGGACAATCCTGCAGGTGATTACAGAACATTAAAAAAAAAACAATTTTAAAAACAAAAAAAAATTTTCATGGTCATCCCTCTTAGTCACCACTTTAGAGCACAGTAGCACTAACCCACTAAGTATTTTTTTTTAATTAAAGAATAGTTACTTTCTCCCCACTTGCAGGGGAGTCGCTTCACAGGTAGAAGCAGGTCTGCAGGTGTCTGTCTTTCTTTCCCCCTCTGTCTTCCCCTCCTCTCTCCATTTCTCTCTGTCCTATCCAACAACGACTACAACAATAAAAGAAAAAGGGCAACAAAAGGGAAAAAAAAAAGAATAGTTACTTTGGAAACTTGTTTGTGTGGGTTAATGTGTTGTTTCCGAATTCTTTTCTTTTTTCTTTTTTGACTTATAAGAAGACATATAATCAGAGAGTTTATTACAATGAAAGGAAACTCTGTGGGTTCAATGACCAAACTCATGCATTATTCATAAAAATGAGCAGATAGACCCGATTCCAGTTTCTTGTTGTGCTGTGATATTACCATTATTCAAGCCTGCTTCTTTTCTTGTTTTCATGTGACCCAATACAGAGTATTCTCTTGGTTTTATTTACTTTGAGCCAGATACCTGTCTTGGGCTAACTCAGCATAGCCACACCTATATTTTAAGTATAGAGTAACTTTGGGGGAGGTTACTGCTACTACTATTACTATATGTTAGTTATGAACATTCAACATGGGGTTGGGTGGTGGCACATCTGGCTGAGTACACATGCTACCATGCACAAGGACCCAATTTTAAGCCCCCTGGTCTCCACCTGCAGTGGGGAAGCCTCACAAGTGGTGAAGCAGACCTGGAGGTCTCTACCCCTCCCTATCTCTCCTTCCCTATCTCCCCCTTCTCTCTTGATTTCTGTCTCTCTCCAATAAATAAATAAAACATTTAATTAAATAGCATTTGCATAACTATTATGCTATCTCCCCTGCCTGTGATTGACTTCTAACTTCATACCCTCATGGTCAGAAAAATACTTTTTATGATTTTGATATTCACATACTTATTAAGGCTATCTTTGTGTCCCAGCATATGGCCTGTCCTTGAAAATGTTCTGTGTACACCTGAGAAGAATGTGTATTCATTTCTTTTGGGATAGTATGTTCTGTATGTATAATCTTAAGTTTATCTTGTCTATAATTTCATTTAAGGACACTATTGTTGATTTTTCTGTCCCCAGGATCTATCTCTTGCTTTGAGTGGTGTGTTAAGATCTACTATTATTATTTTGCTGTCAACTTCTCTCTCGAGGTCAGTCACCACTTGTTTTATATATTTAGGCGTCCCATATTGGGAGTGTATATATTGATGATTATGTCTTCTTGTTGAGTTGAACCTCTGACCAATATGTAATGCCCAGCTCTGTCTCTTACTACTTTCTTTTGCCTGAAAGTTTGTTTTATCTTACAGCAGAATAATGGTTCCTGCCTTTTTCCTGCATTATTGGCTCAGAACATCTGTTCCAGCTTGTCACTTTGAGCTTCTGCTTGTCTTTCTGTCTTTCTGATTTGTGTTTGCTAGAGACATAGAATAGATGTCCATTCAGTCACTCTGAATCTTCTGATTGGTAAACTTAAGCCATTCACATTTAGGGTGATATTGATATATGTGGTTTATTTATAGGTATTCTGGTGTCTGTTTTGAGGTTATCTTCTTATTGATTTCTTTTCCTGCTTGCTTGTATTTGTCACTTTCTGTGGATAGTTTTCTATAATAGCCTCATCTACTGCATTTATGCTTCTTATGGGTCTCTGTTCTATATTTTGTTCATGAGTGTTTTGTTTAACTTAGAATGTCTACAGCAGCATTTTTTTTAGGTTGGTCTTGATTTATCAACATTTGATTTTATCACCTTGTCCATTTTGTCCTCCTCTTCCCTCTTTGTTCTTTCCTGTTACTGTTGTTTGTGTTCCTTGCTCTGTTCTACCACTGGTCACCTTGCTTAGAGTTGGAATTCCTTTGTTTGTTTTCATGTGAAACTCTTTTCTAGCAATTCTTACAAGGAAGTGTATGTTAGACTAGACCTGATTATGCAGAATATTTTTTAAATTTTTATTTATTTATTCCCTTTTGTTGCCCTTGTTATATGTAGAATCTTTTAGGCCATGGTAAAAATTTTGGATTTTATTTCAAATACAGGAATAAGTCATTGAGATATTTTTGGATAGGAGAATAATATGATACACTACTTTTTTCCCCCTTTATTTGATAGCACAGAGAGAATTTGAGAGGGGAGAGGAGATAGAGAGGGAGAGAGACACATGCAGTATTTGTTTCATTGCTTGTGAAGCTTCCCACTCCCCCATTGGTGGGGATTGGGAGCTTATATCTGGTTCTTGCCTATGCTAATATGTGCACCTAACCAGGTATTCCACCACCTGGCCCCTGATACATTGCATTTTTAGGTAGCACTTTTGCTTCTCTGTGGAGAATAGACTGTATTGGGCCAAAAGTTGGGGCCAGGAGACTTGCAAAGAAAAACTTTATTGAAGATTGGGTGAAAGGTAACTGAAGCTGGGGTGGTATGAACATGCTTGAAGATCTTTTTGGAAATAGAAGCAAAAGATCTTGGTAGTGACTTTAATAAGGAGAGAGTGAGGAGTCAGTTAATGATGCTTAGTTTCTAGATAGGTGGTAATGACCTTTATGAGAATGAAAAACTTAGCATAGCTGGAATACTTTGCCCCACCCTAAGCAGTTTGTATATTGCCCAGAAAAACATTTTGTTTTTGTAAATATTAATCAATTTATTTACTTCGAAAACTCACTTTATTGAGGAAGTATTGATACAGAATAATTGTTGTCACAGTGATAGTTTCACATCTCCCCAATATTTATTTTTATGAGAGAAGGAAAGAGAGAGAGAGAGGTGGTATGGCTGAGACAGGCAGACAGACAGAGACATCAGATCACTGCTGACCTCTAGCATATGGTGGTGCTGGAATTAAACCTAGCACTCTGGGGCCTTAAGCATGTAAGTCCTGTGTGCTACCACTGTACTATCTCCTCAACCACTGGGAAATGTTTGAAGAGCATACCATTATAATCAGTATAGTCTCTTCACTTTAGAAGACCAGACCAGTCTTAATCTGAACCTTTAAAAGATAATACGGGGCTGGGGAGAAGCATAATGATTATGCAGAAAGCCTCTTAAGATATGAAAGGTCCTAGGTTCAGTCGCCAGCACCACCATTAAGTCAGAACTGAGTTAGTACTCTGGTAATATTAAATAAATAAATAAATAAACAAACAAACAAACAAACAAACAGTATGCCACTGTATCTTTAGGTACTTTCCTTAGATAATTTTTTGTCTTAGTTTTGAAGACCACGTTTGCTAGTGAGATAGAATAGAGCCCTATGTGTAAACAGAAAGCTTGAAACAATTATAAATTAATTCAACAAATATTTATTAGGGAACTACTCTTCCAGTTGCTGATGTAGGTAGGCCTGGCATCAAAGCTATTCCCAATGAACTCATGAAATGTGTCAGGATCTTCTGGATTTCAGAAGTCAGTGCTATGGTCAGTCCTTGTTTTTCCTTTCTCCTCCTCTTCCTCTCTACCCCTACTTTTCCACTTGTACTTTATTTATGTATTTATATTTTTTATTTTTATATTACAGAATTACATGTCAACAGGGGTTTGAATCCACACCATTCCCACCACCAGAGTTCTGAATCATCACTCTCGCGCAAAGCACAAGGACCGGCATAAGGATTCCGGTTCGAACCCCGACTCCCCACCTGCAGGGGAGTTGCTTCACAGGCGGTGAAGCAGGTCTGCAGGTGTCTATCTTTCTCTCCTCCTCTCTGTCTTCCCCTCCTCTCTCCATTTCTCTCTGTCCTATCCAACAACAACAACAACAATAATAGCTACAACAATAAAACAACAAGGGCAACAAAAGGGAATAAATAAATTAAATAAATATTTAAAAAAATTAAAAAATATATTTAAAAAAACCAAAAAAAAACCTGAATCATCACTCTCCCCACTGCAATCCACCGCAGTTCCCCTAAGGTTGTAGACATGGGCCAACCATCATCTCTACAACTATCTGTCCACATTTTTACATAATTATGCCCCCCCCCTTTCTGATTCAATCCTCTCTTCAAGCCACTCATGACAACATAACTACCTCCATGTGTCCCTCTCCTTTTCCTTCTCTCTCTCTGGGTGCTGATGGAGCTGGAGTGCAGAGCCCTCTTATCTTCATCCTATCACTTCTCCCCTGCTGGGAATATAGATCAAGGTTGTTTTTGGGGAGCAGAAGGTAGGAGTTCTGGCTTCTGTAATTGCTTCTCCGCTGAACAGGGGCATCAACAGTTCGATCTATACCCCCAGCTTGTTTCTATCTTTCCTTAATGGACCAGAGCTCTGGAGATGCGAGGGTCCAGGATACATTGGAGAGGTCGTCTGCCCAGAGAGGTTGGGATGGAGTCATGGTAGCATCTGCAACTTGGTGTCTGGAAAGTGGCATGACCTAAGTTGAGACAAGATGGTTAATGAACGGGAACCAAAAAGCAGGATCAGAGCAGATGAGATTAGGGATTTTAGGATAGAAGAAAGCTAGAAAACCATTTTAGATATGTTCCTGGGGGCACACAACTATGGTAGTTTTGCTTGAGTTTGGTAGCTAGCTTGAAATTGCATAAGAATATTGTCTGAGAGAATGGTATAAGACTAGAGAAAAAGAGCTAGAAAGTTGGATTGGGGCAGAGAGTTGCTCCAATTCTTGGAAAAAAAAAATCTTTCACTTTATCTCTCTCACCTTCTCCACTTCCTCCTCTTCCTTTTCAGCTTAATTTTTTAAATTAAATCACTTTATTAGGGGGAAATGATGATTTATATAACTGTTGTCACATATGTAATTTCTTATCTCTCCATGATAGTTGTCAGCAAACCGCACCCATCACCAGCATATCATCTTCCTCTACCACAGGGCTCTTCACTTTCCATATATACCACTCCTACTAGTCAGTCCTTTGTCTTAACAGTTCAGCAAAAATTTTTATAATTTAACTTCCCCCTAAGCCTTCTGAGTGATAGCATGTCCAGGGATGCTGCTTTGCTTGAGTTGAGAGTTGGCCTTAGATCAGTATTAGCTACTTCCCAGTGAGTCCCTCAGAGGAAAGACAGTTTTGAACAAGTTAAGATATATTTGGACTTAACTTCATTCAAGTTTAACCATCTGGTTTTTCTCATTTACTCTCATTAGAGAGGTCGGCACATCATTCTGACACTGGAGATGGTCTGAAACCTAAGAAGTAAAGGCTCTGCCTTTTTCCTTGAGGATGGAGACACTTGTATCTCTATCAGTCGTCAATCTGTTTCTTTACAACAGAACCAGAACTGTCCTCTGTACTCATACCTTCCTATGATAAATCCAAGTAGTCTTTGGGAAATGAAGGTGAGGGTGTGAGAGTATTTAGTTATTTACCTGACCCTTACTTTTTTTTTTTTTTTCCCTCCAGGGTTATGGCTGGGGCTTAGTGCCAGCACTATGAATCCACTGCTCCTGGTGCCCCCTCCCATTTTATTGAATAAGACAGAGAGAATTTGAGAGATGAGGAGAGAGAAAGACAGACACCTGCAGACCTGCTTCACCACTTGTGAAGAATCCCCCTTGCAGGTGGGGAGCCAGGGACTCAAACCTGGGTCCATGTGTGGGTTGCTGTGCTTAGAACCATGTTTGCTTAAGTGGGTGTGCCACACTGCCTGTCCCTCTGGCCCTCAGCCTTCAAAAGAGGTTACTGCCTGTACTTGGAGTGACTCTTTGGCTGGGGAACTATCTTCCACATAGAAAAGCAGGATCCTGTCCCTTCCTTTCTATCTCTCTGCCTACCTGATCTACCTTTAGAAGACACCATTTGAACTAACAGCTTTTGTTAACTTTTGCTTTTGCTTGATTTCTTCCTTATCTAGAGGCAAAATAGCATGCTAATGTTGGCAAAGGAGAAAAGAAGAAGTGATTGATTCATTTAAGGACAGATTCCTTTGTTATGTTACCTTAATGAGAAACTTAAACTCCTTTAGTTGCCATTTTCATTTGTCCACTGTCAGGCCCCCTACTTCTCATATCTTGTGCAGAGGAAGGATACACTGTCTTCTTTAATAGATTGCTTTATTCACTGGTGAGCCAAACCATCAGGTTAATGTCAGAGAGTCCCATCGGGAGCTGTAAAGTGTGAGGTTGTAGTAGATATGAGATAGCAAGCTGTAAGGAAGAATGCTTTTAAACTTGGCTCCAGTAGCCAGGTCACTGGTAGACTTATTAAGGAATTTGAGTTAGGAACACAAATTGGGTGGAGTGTTTAGGAGCCCTGGCCTGATACTAAATCATGTCTAAATCTAGTTGCTAGAGAGTTTCATGGACTAGAGTGCTATTATGGGCATAGAAAAGTGGGCCAGTGAGCAAAGGTAGAATCAAAAGGATTTAGCAACTGAGGCTAGACAATGAGAACTAAGAACAAAGGAAAAGAACAAAGGTGAGTGGTCCGGTAGGTGGCACAGTGGATAGGGCATCCGACTCTCAAGCATGAGGTCAAGCATCCGACTCTCAAGCATGAGTTCAGTTCCCGGCAGCACATGTACCAGAGTGATGTCTGGTTCTTTCTCTCTCTCCTCCTATCTTTCTCATTAATAAATAAATAAAATCTTTAAAAAAAAAAAAAAAAGAACAAAGGTGATGCAGAGATTTAAAACTGAGTTGTTTAGAGAAACAATGGGAAGAGCTCCTAGAATGTCGTGTAAGTCAGAAACCATAATGCCACATCAGCGGCTTCTCAGACCTCTGTTCTTTAGAGCAGCTGTCTACAGAAGAGAGCCTGGGCCCTGACCTATTTTTCACTGTAGCCTAACAATGCCATTGTGCTGGCCACTGTATGTTTGTTGGTTGGCTCCAAACACAAAGGCTAGCAGACATCCCATCCTACTGGCTTGGATTAAAGAAAAGAAAGCTTTGTTACTGCCATGGGTAATTCCAGGACAGGCATCCCAAGAGCGCCCTGTGGGAGGTTTGTGCTCTAAAGGATCATCCTGTTCTCGGCTCAAGGTTCAACAGTCACTACAAGCATATATTCATACATTTGCCAAGGCCTGAGTTTGCCACAGTTCAGCCTCCACTTCAGGAGGCCCATTAGGGCCTGCCTGGCTGAGTCAGTAATGAACTGACTCATGAAAGACAGAGAACCCAAAATATGTTTGTTGGCTATTGTTTCACTTCCTCTGCTTTCATATATGCTTATATACCACTCTGAATATACTTTCTCCTCATTATCATTTAGCTAGTTATTTTATCTAAACCCAGATCCAGTCTTTCGTTTTATAAGCATTTCCTCATGCCCTACTCCACACTTGTGTCACTTTGATCCCTATACATATTTCTGTTATTCAACCTACTGTATTACAATCTTGAAGGCAGGGACCAGATCTTTCTCAATTTTGTAATCCAGTATCCAGTGAAGTGTACACTACATTGCTAAATGAACAAGTGAATGATTAAATACAATTAAATAAATGAAGGCAAGATTTAAGTTCCTTCTTTTAATTGGGGCCCTTCTAATCAGCCACTATTATAATTTAAAATTCAGTAGCCTATAGATATTGATACCATGCAAAACAAATATTCAGTACTATGGTATGCCCTCTTAATAGACTCCTCAAAGTGATAAAAACCCAGACCCCCTAAACTCTTGACTACCTTTTCAATTTAGATATAATTCTGAAGTGTTGCAAATTCCTCAGGTAGTCAGTCAGTCAGTCTGTTTTCATACCCAAAATATTTACCTCTACCAAAAGAGGCTGGTGATATTATTTACACACACGTATCCCCCAATGAATTTATTTAAGGTATAAAAATGATTAATTCATGGAGATGAGTTATATATCCACATTTACTATGTGCCAGCCATGCTTCTGATCATGGGGCAAGGGGAGGTGTGACTTAGTGTTGATGTACATGGGCAGGTTCTTTCTCTCGAGGAGAATAGTATTCAGTAAACATTTGTAGAATAGTATTCAGTAAACATTTGTAGAATAGTATTCAGTAAACATTTGTAGAATAGTATTCAGTAAACATTTGTAGAAGTTACTTGAACTGGTATTACTGAGTAGAGAACTGAGTATCCGTGTATCTGCCCCTTTGGAGATTTTTTTGAAAAGGCTTATGATGTCTTGCATAAAAGTTTTGTTTATTTATAATACATACTTCATAAGTTCCTTCTAGGGACAGAGTCTATATTTTTTTAATGAAACTAGCAAACATAGATGAAATGACAGAAACTCTACTACTTTACTAGTCTGTGGAGAGGCAGGTTTTGGTATAGGTTTAGTTAGAAATTTACTGAGAACTGAAGCACACATATTTGACTGGCTGATAGTATGATTCTCTGAACTTGAAAGCTTAAAAGAATGAGAATAAAATGCAAACATTTCCTATTAGGTTATTTAAATGCATTGCCTGGGTTGGAAGATATAACTCACCTGATTGAATGCATGCCTTCTTGATATCCTGGGTTTAAACACTAGCATCATGTTGAAGTACTACAGAGAAGTCCACCAGTTGTGAGACAGTGTTTTGGTATCTCCTCATCTCTGCTGTCTCTTTTTCCCCACACTAGAATTAAAAAGCTGGCCTAGGAGCATATTGTGCATATGCAAGGCCACAGTGCCACATTATGTGTATTGCCAGTACTTTCAATTGTTTTGTAGGGCTGCCCAAGGGAGTGGTCTCCAAGAAACTGAGAGCAAAGTTGTTAACTACATCCCAGAAAGCTGAATGTGCTGTTGCAGTTCTAGCCTCTGCTTCTGCCAGAGGGGTTTGTTCAGATGACACATCAGCTGTGTCTGTATGTTGGGAAGTGAATGTTCCCAATAATGGGCACACAGAGTATGTAGCAACTTAGAAATCTTCCTTGTTGGCAGATCTCAAACTTCCTTTCCTCATATATGCAAAGGTCTTGAGATATTGAGAAGTTGTGGTTTTGAGTGCTTACATACTTATTAGCCAGTGTATTTACTAAAAGAAGAGAAGAGAAATAAGTTAAAACAATAAGCTTCATCTGGCTTCCCTTTCTAGTCCTGGTTGATTCTTTTCCCATTTTGCGTGGGAAAGCCAATGTAACTCCTTTCCTTGTCATTCCTTTCCTTCTCTGCTTTCTAATTTGGTGTGTGGATTTCACAGGCCTTCAGATACATTACTGACCAGAGCAAATACACATTTCTCTGAACCAGAGTCCTGTCATAGCCTGGCCTACAGAGAATGCACATTTAGGCTTTTCATCATAGGTTTCTCCTTTCTGCCTGGTCCTTAGTTGGGAAACCTAAGTGGCTCCTGAAGTCAGGCTTTTTTTTCTTTTCTTTCTTTCTTTTTTGTCTCCAGGGTTCACTGGAGCTTAGTCCCAGCACTACATATCCACTGTTCCTGGAGGCTATTTTTTCCTTTTGTTGCCCTTGTTGTTTATCATTGTTGTTATTATTGCTGTCGTTGCTGTTGGATAGGACAGAGAGAAATGGAGAGAGGAGGGGAAGACAGAGGGCGAGTGAAATATAGACACCTGCAGACCTGCTTCCCCACTTGTGAAGTGACCTTCCTGCAGGTGGGGAGCTGGGAGCTCGAACTGGGATCCTTACACCAGTCGGTGAGCTTTGTGTCATGTGCACTTAACCCACTGTGCTACTGCCTGGCCCCGGAAGTCAGGCTTTCAATATGATCGTGTCGATATGCCACCAAAACAAACCACTACCTCTTCCTTTTTTCTTTCTTTCTTTCTTTTTTTTTTTACTTTCAGAGATAAAGAAGTCTGCCTGTATGACTGGATTCTAGCTTTACTGTAGTTTGCAGTTTTCAAACTCTTATTTTTAGTAAACTGGCACCTCAAGTATAAATATTGGGTAGATTAAATCAGTGAAATCACTGTGCTAATGTCATTATGCTTTTTTTTTTAAATTTCCAAAGATGGATTATTAAGCAGGATGAAGTAAATTGACAAGTTTCTCTTTTGAGAAATTAGATATATTGCATTATCTCTTTACCTTGCCAAACTGGAGCTGCCTTACTCAAGGCTTTGAAGTGCTGCATGGTGCTGCCCCCAACTGGTTAATTTTGGTGTTTATGTTACCCTAGCAGAAAATCTCAAATAGGTACTTTTTTTTTCCCCTAGATACTTTCATATTTGTACTAGATTCCTGTGATAATGTTGTGAGTTACATGAACCATGGATTATCTTGCCTACTTTAAAAAATATTTATTAAGGAGAGAGAACCAGAGGATCACTTGGCACATGCAATATCAGGGATTAAATTTAGGTTCTCATTCTTCAGAGTCCAGTGCTTCTTCCAGTGCACGACCTACCAGGCTGCTGTCATGCCTACCTTATAGATGAGAAGACTGCTGGATTAGCTGACCTGTCCAAAGTTAAATGACTATCCCATTAGGCTCTCTAGTGTTTTATAAATTCAATATCTCCCCACACCTATGGACATTTAACTTTGGCAAAGGTGCCCAGACTATTAAATGGGAAAAGGAGAGTCTCTTCAACAAATGGTGTTGGAAAAATTGGGTTGAAACATGCAGAAGAATGAAGCCGAACCACTATATTTCACCAAATGCAAAAGTAAATTCCAAATAGATCAAAGACTTGAATGTTAGACTAGAAACTATTAAATACTTAGAGGAAAATATTTGGAGGTAGGAATAGATAGCATAATGGTTATGCAGAGACTTTCATGCTTGAGGCTCCAAAGTCCCAGGTTCAATCCCCCACATCACCATAAACCAGAGCTGAGAAGTGCTCTAGCAAAAAAAAAAAAAAAAAAAGGTCTTTGTGGTCTGGGAGGTGACACAGTTGATAAAGCACTGGACTCTCAAACATGAGATCCTGAGTTTGATCACCAGAGTGATGTCTGGTTCTTTCTCTTTCCCTCTCCACCTATCTTTCTCATAAATTAATTAATTAAAAAATAAAATATTTAAAAAATATTGGCAGAACCCTTCCATCTAAATTTAAAGGCATCTTCAATGATACAAATCCAATTACAAAGGAGGCTAAAAAAAAAAAAAAAACAATAGGACTACATCAAAGATTCTGCACAGCAAAAGATACCACCACCCAAAGAGACCTCTTACAGAATGAGAGATCTTTATATGCTATACATCAGACAAGAGGCTAATAACCAAAATATATAAAGAGCTCATCAAACTCAGGAACAAAAAAGCAAATGACCCTATTCAAAAATGAGGAGAGGGTACGAACTTAGAATATTCACCAAAGAAGAGTCCAAAAGGACAACAAACATATGAAAAAATGCTCCAAATCACTGATTGTCAGAAAAATGCAAAGAAAGACAACAATGAGATACCACTTCACTCCTGTGAGAATGTCATATATCAGAAAAGGTAGCAGCAACAAATGCTGGAGAGGTTGTGGGGACAAAGGAACCATCCTGCACTGCTTATGGGAATGTAAATTGGTTTAACCCCTGGGGAGAGCAGTCTGGAGAACCCTATGAAGGCTAGCCATTGACCTTCCCTATGACCCTGCAATTCCTTTCCTGGGGATATATCCTAAGGAACCAAACACACCCATCCAAAAAGATTTGTGTATACCTATGTTCATAGCAGCACAATTTGTAATAGCCAAAACCTGGAAGCAACCAGGTGACCAACAACAGATGAGTAGCTGAGTAAGATGTGGTGCATATATATAAACAATGGAGTACTACTCAGCTATTAAAAATGGTGAATTTACCTTCTTCATCCCATCCTGGATGGAGCTTGAAGAAATCATGTTAAGTGAGATAAGTCAGAAAGAGAAGGATGAATATGGGATGATCTCATTCAAAGACAGAAGTTGAAAAACAATAATAGATGAGAAAAACACAAAGCAGAACTTGGACTATATTTGGTATATTGCACCAAACTAAGAGACTTTGGGATGGGGAAGGGATCAGGTTCAGATCCTGGAACATGATGGCAGAAGAGGAACTAGTGGGGGTTGAATTGTTATGTGGAAAACTGGGAAATGTTATGCATATACAAACTATTACATTTTATTGTTGACTGTAAACCATTAATCCCCCAATAAAGAAATTTTTTAAAAAGATCTTCATTTATTCCCCCCACAAAAATTTAGTATTTCTGCACACACACACACACACCAGCAAGTGTTAAAAGCCTAATTTTACTTTGTGTGATTAATTGGGTGCACCACCTCCAGGCCCCCATAAAGCCTAATTTTAGACCTATAGGAATTCGCTCCTTTTCTTCCCTTGGGTTGAGAAAGTTCATTAACCTAGCCGGCAGGCATTTTTGAGCTTATGTTTTGCTTATGAGACTCTGACTCTGATGCTTTGGTTTCTAACTCTCCACAGTAATGTAGTGTAAACAGCATGGACTCTGGAACCAGACTACTCAAGTTTGAACCCGGACTCTGCTGCTTAATAATTGGGTGGCATCAGCAAGTTGTTTAACCTCTAAATGCCCTTTGTAAAATGAAAACAACAGCTCTCTTCCTTGATTATGTACAAATTAAATGAGATACTGTATATAAAATTCTTAATGTCTGGCACAGAGTAAGCATTATATAAATAGATGAATATTAGCTGTCAACATCATAAGTATTCTGTATTGTCTATTTGCTTTTAAAAAAGACAAAAACCTTTCTCATGAGTATGTAGGAATGACAGATTACTTGAAAAAAATCCACCTCCATGTAATTTCTCTATAGCCTTATCACTTACTCCTACTTCCGTTAGGTCTTACCAGGTCTTTACCATTTAACTGAGATGGTCTGCCTACAGTTACAGTGACTCCTAGTTGCAAATTCAGTGAACACTTCTCACATGCGTCTTTCTTGATCTGTAGCATTTGATACTCTTGGTCACTTTCTCTTTAGCATGCTTTCTTTTGTGGTGTCAGGATGGCTGAGCAGTCTAAGGCGCTGCATTCAGAATGTTTTCCTCCTTCCATGATAACTTTCTTATTTGGGATTCAGTTGATTTCTCATCTTACATGTTAAATACTGAACAATTTCATATATTTCTTGGCATCAGTGACTGTTTCAGTTCAGTGTATCTGTTTCTTAGATACTACTCTTTGACTCAAACTTTAATCCTAAACTTTTTTTGCCACCAGGGTTATCACTGGGTTCTATGCTTGCCTGAATCTTTCTTTTTGATAAAAGGAGAGAGTGAGAGAAGACAAACAGAAGACACACACAGAGGGAGAGACTGATACAGGGGAAGATACCTGCAGCATTACTACTCATGAAGCTCCCCCCAGCCCCCTGCTGGTGGGGACTGGGGACTTGAACCTGGGTCCTTGTATATGGTAATATTGAGGTCTACTGGGGGCTTCACTTCTTGGTCCCTGTTCCTAAACTTTCAACTCCCTAAAGAACAACTTTGGTTACCCCATAAACACTTAAATGCAATGAACTTTCAACATCACCTCTTTTAAAAACCTGACCTCTGTTCTGAATATTTAATAGCAGCGTCTAGGATCACCCTGGAGTTTTTACTTGCCCTTCTCCATCGTCATCACCTGCCATCTAAATACATCTTGAAGAAATAGTGTGCTGTTCTAATGTCTCCACCATTGTGTTGACTCAGGCACCCTTCTTTTGCCAGGATTATTGCAATAATCTTCTAACCTATTTTCACCGCTTTTCTCCACTCTAATCCATTCGAAATACTATTGTGAAAATAATCTTTTCTTCAGAAACCAGATATGATTATGTTGCTCCTGTGCTTAAAATATATCTTTTGTTCTACTATAGATAGAATGAAATGTCTTATGTCTTGATATAAGATAACAGGGATACAATAACACACTGTTCCCACCCCCAGAGTTCTGAGTCCCCATTTCCTCCACTGGAAACTGCATTAGTTCTCCCAAGATCACAGATATGTGTTCTATTATTTCTCTATCTATCTATCTATCTATCTACCCATTAAAAGTTTTTTAAAGTATTTATTTATTCATGAGAAAGATAAGAGGATAGAGATAAAGAACCAGACATCACTCTGGTACATGTGCTGCCGAGGATTGAACTCAGCACCTCATGCTTGAGAGCCCAATGCTTTATCCACTGTGCCACTTCCTGGACCACATATACCCTTTTTTTTTTCCTATGGTCTCGCCTTCTCTTCCTTTCTAAGTCACACATACTACTTCTGAGTGTTCTTTCTTTCTTTTTTTCCTTCTTCCTTCCTTTTTTCTTTCCCCTTTTCTTTCTCCAGGTCCTGATGGAATTAGAGTTCAGAGACCTCTGGTTATCGTCCCCTAACATTTTTTTCCCCAGACTTATTTCTATTGTGAAATTTTCTCTGAAAAGACTCTGAGTTATTTAATGACTTGATCCTTTTGCAGAATGTTATGTGGCTGTACATAACTATATTTTATTATTAACAAATGATACTTGATTATATCTCTTAGTAGGTTATAACTTCCTGAAAGAAGTTATCTTTGGATATATCACCTAACATAATGCCAGGATGCAGAATAAAATCTCAATGACAAAACAAACAAATAAAAAAAAAAACCTCAGTCTATCTTTTGGGATTTCCTCTTTAGTGATTTCACCACCAGCTTATGCATTCCTGTCAAGTGACATCTGGGTATTCCTTCTGTTTTGCAGTATATTAACTCTGGAAACCTGGAACAATTGCTAGATAGTGACCTGCATTTACCCTGGACTGTAAGAGTGAAACTGGCCTATGACATAGCAGGAGGCCTCAGCTACCTTCATTTCAAAGGCATTTTTCATCGGGACCTCACATCCAAGGTATGAAGACTTTATGTGTGTGTGTGCGTGCGCGCACGTGTGTATGTGTGTGTGTGTGTGTCTAGAGCCTTAAGCATGCACAATTTTACCTCTCCAAGCCATATTTTTAAAATTCATGTAGAGTAAGAGGGAGGAAGAGATCATAGCTTCAGAACTTCATCTAGTGTCACAGCATTCACTGTTCATGGGGTCTCAAAATTGAGTGACTCACATGGCAATGCAGGTATCTTCCCTGGTAAACCATCTCTCCAACCCTCAAGACTGTTTTCACAACTCTTTGAGATGCTGCTTTATATTACTAAGAAGATTATATTAAGATGCCATTCATTAAAGAACTTTGAAATGGACTAGGGACTAGGGCCTGGGGAGATAGCATAATGGTTATGCAAAATATTTCCTTACCTGAGAGTTTCCTCTCAGGTTTAGTCCCCAGCACCACCATAAGGCAGAGCTGAGCAATGCTCTGGTTAAAGAAAAGAAAAAAAAAAAAAAGGGAGAGAGTAGATATCTTAGCTAGTAAAATGTAGGACTTGCATGTATGAGGTTCTGGATTCCATTGCAGGCACCACGTGAATTTGAGTGTTTTGGATTTTCTCTCTCTCATATGAAATTAAAATAATAATATTTAATTTTTGTATTACCATTACTTTTGAACAAAATATTACTCAGTTCTGGGTTATGTCAGTTTTGGCTTATGGTGGTGCAGGGGATTGAACCTGAGATCTCAAGAGCTTCAGGCCTAAGAGTCTTGTTTGTATAACCATTATGCTATCTCCCTGGCCCCCTAAAATAAGTATTTTCTTAAATTTTTAAAATAATTTTATTTATTTATTTATTATTGGATAGAGACAGAGGAATTGAGAAGGAAAGGGAAGATAGGGAAAGAGACAGAGAGACACCTGCAGCCCTACTTCACCACTCATGAAGCTTTCCCCCTGTGTGCAGTAATGTGCATGCTTAATCAGATGCACCACCATCTGGCCACCCTAAAATAAATCTTTTTTTAAAATTTAATTTAATTAATTAATTTTTTTATTTAAGAAAGGATTAATTAACAAAACCATAGGCTAGGAGGGGTACAACTCCACACAATTCCCACCACCCAATCTCCATATCCCACCCCCTCCCCAATATCTTTCCCATTCTCTATCCCTCTGGGAGCATGGACCCAGTGTCATTGTGGGTTGTAGAAGGTAGAAGGTCTGGCTTCTGTAATTGCTTCCCCGCTGAACATGGGCGTTGACTGGTCGGTCCATACTCCCAGTCTGCCTCTCTCTCTCCCTAGTAGGGTGGGTCTCTGGGGAAGTGGAGCTCCAGGACACATTGGTGGGGTCTTCAGTCCAGGGAAGCCTGGCCGGCATCCTGATGACATCTGGAACCTGGTGACTGAAAAGAGAGTTGACATACAAAGCCAAACAAATTGTTGAGCAAAAATAAATCTTTAAAAGGAAATGACTGGAGTTAGTTTTCCTTGTAGAGTACATGTTTTCTGTGCAGGAGACCCTGGGTTTGAGCCCTAACACCAAGGATGGCACTGGTGGAGCTCCAGGGATGTTTGACAAATACTGTGGTATCTTCTTTTTCTTAAACTTTTTTTTTTATTATCTTTATTTATTTATTGGATAGAGACAGCCAGAAATTGAGAGGGAAGGGGGGAGGACAGAGAGGAAAAGAGACAGAGACATCTGCAGCACTGCTTTACCACTTGTGAAGCTTTCCCTCTGCATGTGGGGACCAGAGACTTGAACCTGGGTCCTTGCACATTTTAACATGTCCACTCAACCAGGTGCACTACCACCTGGCCCCTGTGGTATCTTCTTTATCTGTCTGTTCCTCCATTTCCACTGTCTCTAAGAAATAAAAGAATGAAAAATATGGCCTGGTATACTAGTATGTATATGTGGGACCCTAGGTTTATTTCCTGGCATTGCATTTAAAAGAAAAAAAAAAAGAGTGGCTTGAGATGTGGTATAGTGGAATGCTTGACTTGCAAGCTCGAGGTCCACATTCAATCCCTGATACCATATGGGCAGGAATGCTGCTCTGGTTCTTCCTCTTTTTCTCACTAGTATCTTTAAAAATAAACAGATCAATAAAGTGAACTTAATGGGTCAGAAATAAAACGCACTCAGGACAGCTTGTGCCGTGCTGTGCATGAAGCCCAGATTCAAACCCTGGCACCACATGGGAGATGCTACGGCACTGGAGGAAGCTGTGGTGGTGTGGTCTTCCCCCACCTCTGTTTTGTCTCTTTGTCTGAATTAAAAATGGTCCAAGAATGGTGATCTCATGTATGCGTGAGGCCCTGGCTCTATAAAATAGACAAAATTAGAAATGATGGGTCTTTTACCAATTTAGCATTTAAAAACTAGCTAACTAGTTCTTAGAAAGCCCATCTCTCCACTCACAACAGGAACCTTTAGTGTTGAGTCAGGCAATTGATACATGTTTTTAGAAAAAGAAATTTTTTTCTTTCCTTTTTTTTTTTTCTTCTACCAGAGTTATCGATGGTGCTCAGGGCCTGCACTATAAAGCCACTGCTCCTCACAGCCATTCTTTTCTTTTCTGTCTCCCCCCCCCCATTTTAATTGATAGGACAGAGAGAAATAGAGAGGGGAGGGGAAGATAAAGAAAGACAGACACGGGGAGTCGGGCTGTAGCACAGTGGGTTAAGCGCAGATGGCGCAAAGCACAAGGACCGGCATGAGGATCCCGGTTCGAACCCCGGTTCCCCACCTGCAGGGGAGTCGTTTCACAGGCGGTGAAGCAGGTCTGCAGGTGTCTATCTTTCTCTCCTCCTCTCTGTCTTCCCCTCCTCTCTCCATTTCTCTCTGTCCTATCCAACAACGACAACAACAATAAAACAAGAAGGGCAACAAAAGGGAATAAGTAAAATAAATATTTAAAAAATAAAAAAATAAAAAGAAAGACAGACACTTGCAGATGTGCTTCACCATTCATGAAACCTTCCCCCTCTAGTTGGGAAGCAGGGGCTTGAACCCAGATCCTTGTGCATGGTAATATGTGTACTCAGCTGTGTTTGTCGCCATCCAGTCCCCAGAATTTTTACTTTATTACATATGAGAGAGTTTCACATGAGACAGAGACAAACCAGAGCACCACTCTGGCCCATGCAGCGCAGAGACCTAACCAGGCTCCTCAGGCATGAAAGTCCAGTGCTCTGCCTGTTGAGCTATTTCTCTGGCCACATTTTATATATCCTGAGACCCTTCATGCTTAACTTTTTGTCCCCAAAATATTTATTTATTTATTTATTTATTTACATGAGGGAGATAGAAAGGAGAGAACCAAAACTTCATTTCTTAAGTCTGGTTTTCTAACCACTGTGTCATCTTCCAGACCACTCATGCTTGACTTGAATTTCCTGAATATGTGTTGCAGGAGGAGGGTTTGGACATTCTTGCACTACAGAAATCAAGGCAATGTAGCGGCCTATCTTAGTATTCTCTCCCGTGGCCGCTATGAAATTGTTCTCGACTGAGAGGCACAGGAGAACTTCAGAGATTTTCAGACACTTGAGTTCCAGCTCTGATGGTCATAATGTACTGACCCATTTTCTGTCTGTGTGATTGAGTTTCTGCCATCCTGCCAGTTCCTTTTTGGCATCAACTGGTCTCTGTAGTATTCTCTTGCTGTCCAAATTGCTATGTGACCAGGTTAGTAAACAGCTGCTTTGAGAGAAAGTTGGCCATGCTACAAAGCAGGCAACTCAGGGACAAGTGCCCTAGGACACCACCACAACAAGGCTTAGATAAATATTGGGTTGTTGGAAATATATATATATATATATGGTTATTGGAAGGGCCGTGACACATTTTTGCGTAGAAAAATACATCATGTCTTTTCCAACAACTCAGTAGTACTACTTGATCATTGTTGGGTTAACTGTAAATCATGCAGTATGAACTTCTGTCCAAGAATTGATTTAGTCTTTTTGTGGGGCTGGCAAAATAGACCATTTGGATAGTGCAGTGCTTTGCCATGTTTGTGACCTAGGTTTGACTCTGGCCTACTCTGCATCGAAGGAAATTTCAGTGCTATTCTCTCCCCTTACCTCTTTATCTCCTTTCCTCCCTTCCTCCCTCCTTCTGCCTCTCTGCCTCTGTCTTTAAAAAAATAGTCCACAGAGGGGCCAGGTGGTAGTGTACCTGGTAAAGCACACATGTCACAATGTGCACAGACCCAGGTTTAAGCCCTTGCTCCCCACCGGCTTCATGAGTGGTGAACGAGTTCTCCGGATGTCTCTCCTTTTCTTTATTGCCAGCACTCCATCTTCTCTTCCCCTCTTTATTTATTGGATATATACAAAAATTGGATATATACAAAATTTCTTTTTGTATATATCCAATAAATAAAATCTTTTAAATAGTGCAAGAATAAATAAATACACAGTATTTTAAAATAAAGAGTATTCTAGGAGGTTTATAAAACTTGTGTACCTATGCAGAAAGACTCTCAGGCCTGAAACTCCAGAGTCCCAGGTTCAATCCCCTGCACCACCATAAGTCAGAGCTGAACAGTGCTCCGGTAAAGAAAAGGGGGTGGGAAAAAAAAAAAAGAAAGAAAAGGGGGTGGGGAACAAACTTGTGTACCTGCCCAAGAATAACTCTCATTTCAGTCCCCATCCTCAACACACATATGTCTGTGCACACACATACACCTACACCACACACTCACCATTTCTGTCATGGATGGGGGAAGGCAACCTGTTTTGTTGCAAAGGGAACAAAAGCAGATTGTATCCTGGGACAGTTGAGTCCCTGGCACACTAGAATGGTTCTGGTGTCTCAAATAGTAGTACTATTCCTTAGGGACTGTGACCATTGGTGTATAAACTACTACATGGGTGGGTGGGAAGCAAAAATCTTTGGGGAGAAAATGATAGGGATCCTGGATGTAGGAGGACCACTAGTCATCAGCTGTACTATTACTGAAGGGAGACAAAGACTGGCAAGTAAGATCTGGTGACTAGCTGAGGCCTAGTTATGATGTGTTTTTTTTTTCTTTTTAATTAACTTTTAAAAAATTATATACTTATTTTAATGAGAGAGATAGAGAGAGATACCAGAGCACTGCTCAGCTCTGGCTTATGGTGGTGCTGGGGACTGAACTTGGAACCTTGGAGGTTGGGTATGCAGCCAATATCAAGCCTTTGCTTCCTACATAGTATAACTTCTTCCAAAGTGGAAGGTGACTGAGACAAGTTATCCATTAGTCACAGATGCCTTCCCCTTCCTAGATGAACAACCCCTGTGCATGGCACAAGGGAAATAAGAACATGAAAAAAAAAAAAAAAGACACTTTTGGGGCCAGGTGGTAGAATACCTGGTTGAACACATATGCTTCAATGTGTAAGGACCCGGGTTCAAGTCCCCAGTCCCCACCTACAGGGGGAAAGCTTTGTGAGTGGTGAAGCAGTGTTGTAGGTCTTGGTCTCTCTCTCTCTCTCTCTTTCTCTATTTCTCCTACCCCCTTCCCTCTTGATCTCAGGCTGTCTCTATTCAATAATTAAATAAAGGTAATAAAAACATTTTTTTAAAAAAAAATGACATTTTTTTTTTTGCCTCCAGGGTTATCACTGGGGCTCATTGCCTGCATTGTGAATCCACTGCTCCTGTGGCCATATTATATATTTTTTAAAAATTATTTTTTAGATAAGACAGAGAAATTGAGAGGTGAGGGGAAGACAGAGAGGGGGAGAGAAAGACACCTGTAGACCTGCTTCACCACTTGTGAAGTGACCCTCCTGCATGTAGGGAGCCAGGGGCTCAAATTGGGATCCTTGCACAGGTCTTTGTGCTTTGTACTATGTGTGCTTAACCCAGTGCACCACTACCCAGCCCCAAAAGACACTTTCTGACCTACAGGTACTTAGAGTCTTGATGGGAAATAACTAAAGAACCGTCTAGGGCCAAAGAGATCTCTCAATAGGGTGCCTGTACTGCCATGTGTGAAAACCATATCTGAGCCCTGGCACCACATAAGAGGAGCTCTTCTGCAGTTTCCAATAGAGGGAATGGGGACACAGAATTCTGGTGGTCATTGTGGGAACAGTGTGAAATTATACCTGTTATCTCCTAATTTTGCAAATCAATATTAAGTCACTAATAAAGAGGAAAAAAGAAAGAAATAGGAAAGACATTCTATAGTAAAAAGCCCGAGGACAACCTTAATTAAAAATTAAAATATATAAGGTAGTAATTTTTTAGTTTTAACCAGCTGTTAACCTTTATTTTTCTCTGATGTTACCTATTTGAAAGAGGATATAAATTTTAATATTGTTCTCCAAACAATAAAGTATTTATGTGTCAAAATTTTTTTTAGCTTTTCTTAAGATACAGAACTTACTTTTCTTTCAGATCTGTCTTTAAAAAATTTTTTTAAATTATTTTTTATTTCCTTATTGGATAGAAACAGCCAGAAATTGAAAGGGGGAAGATAAAGAGGTAGAGACACAGAGAGACACCTGCAGCCTGATCATGAAGTCTCCCCCCTGCAGGTAAAGACCTGGGGCTCAAACCTGGGTCCTTGTGCGATACTACTTGCACTTAACCAGGTGTGCCTGCCCCCCTCCTTTTTTTTGTCTTTGCCCAGACCTCACCACTCTGTCTGATGACTTTAGAGAGAGGGAGAGAGAGAAACACATCAAAGCATCGAGGCTTCACCCAGTGTGGTGGAATCTGAGCTGGAACCAGGGTTTATGCATGGCAAAGCAGGCACTCTCCCAGATGAACTATTTTACTGGCCCTTTCTCTCAGATCTCTACTGTGTTAATGGGATGAACTGGTTCGGAGTGAAAGGAAAGAAATGATGATCCATTGAAAGCCATTCTGTTATTGCTATTGTAGAAACAGCTTTATGTTAGTACAAAAGGACTTGGCTTGGTGGTTTTATTCAATGTCAATTCAGACTCTGCAGCTGCTCTAGGGCACCTTAGGAACTGTTCCTGAGTGTTGATTCACATCTAGTTGTGCAGAATTTATGTTGACTTTTAGAAACTTATCCATGGTCATCCCTTTGATTCCCTTGTCAGCAGAGTATGATTAGTGTAAGCATCTGACAGATGCTTTTGAAATAAGCCCAGTTGCTTTAGTCCTACGCCCACTTTCATTTAACTAACTTTTGCCAATTTCTTTCTGTGTTAGATATAGAGAGATGCATGGACTCCCTGCCCTTGAAAAGACAAGCCTGGGGAGTCGGGCGGTAGTGCAGCGGGTTAAGTGCACATGGCACAAAGCGCAAGGACCGGCGTAAGGATCCCAGTTCGAGCCCCAGGGTCCCCACCTGCAGGGGAGTCGCTTCACAGGTGGTGAAGCAGGTCTGCAGGTGTCTATCTTTCTCTCCCCCTCTCTGTCTTCCCCTCCTCACTCCATTTCTCTCTGTCCTATCCAACAATGGCAACATCAGTAACAACAATAACCACAACAATAAAACAAGGGCAACAAAAGGGAATAAATAAATAAATATTAAAAAAAAAAAAAAGAAAGAAAGAAAAGACAAGCCTGTAGGCCATTCTGCTCTAGTATGATAGATTATAATGAGGTGAGGACAAAGAAGAATGGAAGCCAAGCAGCACTAGTGCTGGAGCCGCTTTTGAACCTGAAAAGGTTACCTCTCCCTTCGGGGAAGTCTGACTGGACCTCTTTTTTACATTTTCCATTTGCTTTAGGCAAGTATACCTTATTCAAAAGTATTCTGTGTAATGAACCTTACATCCCACATAGCCTGAAAATTTCTTTAGTAAAGAACTCACAATGGTTTGAGCTTCATATTTTATACTCTGTAGCCAAAATTCAAGGTGAGTGAGAAATGGCAAGCATTACACTAGATATCCTTGAATTAACTTGGGTTAGGGCCAGATGAGAGGTCTTACTGTATTGCCTCCATAGTGCTGCCTTCTCCAAGGGCACTATCCCCTGTTGATTTCCTAAGGCAACACTGCTCCTGCAATGTTCGTACTGTTCACAGTGGAAAGTTTGTTCCTTTCTTCTTGCCTTCCTTCCTTCCTTCCTTCCTTCCTTCCTTCCTTCCTTCCTTTCTCTCTCCTTCTTTCTTCTTTACTTCTTTTCTTTTTTTTTTAAATAAGTAATTTTTTAGAGATTTTATTTATTTTATTAATGAGAAAGGAGGAGAGAGAGAAAGAGCCAGACATCACACTGGTACATGTGCTGCCAGGGATTGAACTCAGGACCTCATGCTTGAAAGTCTAGTTCCTTAACCACGGCACCACCTCCCGGACCACTTCTTTACTTCTTTTCTTCTTTCTATCAGAGACAGAGTTAAAGAGACTAGAGGAGCAAAGTTTCCTTCAGTGCCATGGGGGCTGTGATCAAACCTGGGTTTCACACATGGCAAAGTAGCACACAATCCAAGTGAGCTATTTCCCTAGCCCCAGTGAAAAGTTTTTTTTTTTTTTTTTAATATTTATTTATTTTGTTGCCCTTGTTGTTTTATTGTTGTAGTTATTATTGTTGTTGTTGTTGATGTCATCATTGTTGGATAGGACAGAGAGAAATGGAGAGAGGAGAGGAAGACAGAGAGGGGGAGAGAAAGATAGACACCTGCAGACCTGCTTCACCACCTGTGAGGCGACTCCCCTGCAGGTGGAGAGCTGGGGGCTCGAACCGGGATCCTTACGTTGTTCCTTGGGCTTTGTGCCACGTGCGCTTAACCCACTGCGCTACCACCTGACTCCCATGAAAAGTTTTCTAACCTATTCCTTTGGAGAAGCCTAAATCATTGTGTGGGAACCCTTTAGAATCAGGAGACATGGATCTTTACCACTTCTAGTTGTAAAATAGTACATTATAGTTGTATAATCTTAACCTCATTTTTATCATCCTTAATGTAAAAATATCAGATCTGCCCCACCTAACAGTGGTTTTGAAGAACCATTGGAATTGTGTTTTTAACACAATTGTATAATGCCTAGCAATTTTTCCCTTATCCAAAGAACTACTCTAGGCCACTCCCATCTTAAGACATACCTGCTTTTCTTTTTTTTTTTCTTAAATTTTTTTTTAAATATTTATTTTTATTTATTCCCTATTGTTGCCTTTGTTGTTTTATTGTTGTAGTTATTATTGATGTCAGTGTTGTTTGATAGGACAGAGAGAAATGGAGAGAGGAGGGGAAGACAGAGAGGGGGAGAGAAAGAAAGACACCTGCAGACCTGCTTCACCGCCTGTGAAGTGACCCCCCCTGCAGGTGGGGAACCAGGGGCTCGAACCGGGATTCTTACGGGATCCTTACACCGGTCCTTGTGCTTTGCGCCATATGCACTTAACCTGCTGAGCTACCACCTGACTCCCTACACCTGCTTTTCTAAAGCTTATAATCTATAGCTATAGAAAGAGACTATAGAAAAAGACATTTTCTGTTTTCTTTTTTTCTACCAGAGTTATCACTGGGGCTCAGTGCCAGCACTATGAATCTATCACTCCCAATGGCCATTTTCTTTATTTTATTTTATTAGATAGGAAAGAGAAAAATTGAGAGAAGGGGAAAATAGAGAGGGAGAGAAAAAGAGACACCTGCAGACCTGCTTTACTGCTCATGAAGTGTCTCCTCTTGCAAGAGGAGAGCAGGAGCTCAAACCTTGTGCAACCTTGCGCACGGTAATGTGCACACTTAACTGGATCCACCATGTGCCCCCTTTTTAATTTTAGGATTAGAGGATATAGTTCCATACCCGCCATCAAAATTCTGTGTCCCCACCCTCCCACTTCCCAGAAATAACCACCATAGTTAGACAGCTTGCTTGCTTTTTTTTTTTTTTTTGCAAGTTCATGTGTATTCGTTCTCTAGATTCTGCATATGAGTGAAACTATCCGGTAGTTGTCTTTTTTTTTTTTTTTTTTTTTTACTTACCAGAGCACTACTCAGCTCTGGTTTATGGTGGTGCAGGGGATTGAATCTGGGACTTTGGAGCCTCAAGCATGAGAGTCTTTGCATAACCATTATTCTATCTACCCCCACCCTTCCAGTAGTTGTCTTTCATCTTAGTTCACTAAACATAATCACTTCCAGCTCTGTCCATTTTGTCCCAAATACTCTATAGAATATATGTCTTATAACTTCTTTAGCCAGTCATCTGTCACTGGCCATTTAGGGTGCTTCCACTCTTTGGCCACTGTGAATAAATACTACTATGAATATGTGGGTACATATGTCCCTTTGGAAAAGTCTTTGTGTGTCCTTTGGGTAAATGCCAGAGAGTATTATGGATATTTTCATTGTAATATGACAGATGCTAAATTTAGAGGAAAATACATTAGATTCCTTGAAAAAAAGACATTTAACCTAATCTGAGGATATAGAGGTTTCTTGAAAGAAATAATAACTAAACTAAATTTGAAAACTGAATTTTACTTTAGAAAGTATTATGCAGTGGCCCAGGAGGTGGCATAGTGAATAAAATGTTGGACCTAGCAGAATGAGATCTCAAAATCAATCCCTGGCATCACATATGTCAGAGTGAGGCTCTAGTACCCCCCCCCCCAATAATAAATTTTTTTTTTAAGTATGTGCGTGAGGGGTGAGGTATTCTAGACCAGAAAAGAGTATGGCTATGGTTTGGGGAGATAGCATAATGGTTATGCAGAAAGTATTTCATGCCTGAGGCACCAAAGGTCTCAGGTTCAATCCCCAGCATCACAGTAAGCCAGAGCTGAGCAGTGCTCTGGTAAAAAAAAAAAATTAAAAACCTAAGGCCATTCTGGGAGGGAGGCTTACTCAGAACACAGAACCTGAGTGCATGATACTCCAGTGTGATCCTTGGCACCACATATACTAAATAGTGCTCTGGTCTTTCTTGATCACTAAATCTAAAAAAAAAAGTTGAAAGGAAGGACCAGTGGTGGTGCAGTTAATATAGTGCATAAATTACCATAGGCGACAACCCAGTAACAATGCCCACTCCCCACCTAGAGAGGGGGAGCTTCATGAGCAGGGGAGCAGCGTTATTAGCAATGTCTTTTCTCTGTATCTCTCTTTGTCACCCTCTGTATTTAAAAAAAAATCACTAGGAGTGGCGGAATCATGCTGGCACTGAGCCTCAGTGATAACCTAGCAGCCAAAAGAAAAACAGAAAGGAAAGGAATCATAAAGAACTTCAGAACCATTCTGAGTTTTTTCTTAATGTAACAGCTTTTGTTGTTCTGGGAGGTGGTGCAGTAGATAAAACAACTCTCAAGTATGAGGTTATAAGATCAGTCCTCAGTATCGCATGTGCCAGAGTGGTGTTGTGATTCTCTTTCTTGTTAATAAGTGACTGTAAAATAAAGTCTCGGCTTTTTGTGAAGTCACACTATAATAAATATATGTAGATAAACATATGATATACTTCACATATAATAAAGATTCACCTCCACCTTTCTTTTTTTTAAGCCAAAATACTGCTCAACTCTGGTTTACAGTGGTGCTGGGGACTGAACATAGCACCTTGGAGCCTCAGGCATGAGAGTCTTTTTTTTCTTTTTTAATTTTTATTTATAAAATGGAAATATTGGTAAGACTGTAGGATAGGAGGGTACATTTCCACACAATTCCTACCTCCAGAACTCTGTATCCAATTCCTTCCCTTGATAGCTTCCCTACTCTTTATCCCTCTGGGAGTATGGACCCAGAATAGACATGAGAGTCTTTTAAATAGCCACTATGCTATCTCCCCAGCACATAAAACTCGTGTGTGTGTGTGTGTGTGTGTGTGTGTGTGTGTGTATCAATAGTTTTAGGTTTCAGTATTGAACTTTTCATCATATCATAAAGAAAGCCCATTCTCATAGTCCTCTCTCCCTTTAGCTCTTGGCAACCACTAATCTGTTTCCAGTTTTTGTGGATTTGATCTGTTTATTTTAGACATTTCATGCAAATGGAATCACACGATATGTCACTGTAGACTTTTGAATAGGGAGCATCGTAGTTAGATTTGCTGAGGATCGTGCTGGCAGGAATGAGGAAGGTGAGTTATGGAGAAACTAAGTCTGGAAATTCAGACACCAGTTAAGAAAAGAAATGATGAGGACCCGAACTGGGACAATGATAGTGGGATGAAGAGGTAGGGAATGTGGGGTAGATAGCATAATGGTTATGCAAAGAGACTCTCATGCTTGAGGATCCAAAGTTCCAGATTTAATCCCCTTCACCACCAAAAACCAGAGCTGAGCAGTGCTCTGGTTAAAAAAAAAAAAAAAAAAAAGGAATGATTTGAAAGAGAGATTATTTAATTATTAGAGAGATAGCATAATGGTTATGCAAAGAGACTCTAATTCCTGACACTCCAGAGTCCCAGGTTCAATCCCCCACACCACCATAAGCCAGAACTGAGCAGTGCTTTGGTAAAGAAAGAGAGACCCTGACCGAGACCAGAGAATCACTCTAGCATGTGAGATGCCAGGGATCAAACTCAGAAACTCATGCTTCCAAGTTCAGTGCCCTGTTCAACTGTGCAACCTCTCAGGCCCCTATTGCCATAAATAAATAATCTTGAAAAATCTTATGATTGGGAGTCGGGCTATAGCGCAGCAGGTTAAGCGCAGGTGGTGCAAAGCACAAGGACAGGCATAAGGATCCCGGTTCGAACCCCGGCTCCCCACCTGCAGGGGAGTGAAGCAGGCGGTGAAGCAGGTCTGCAGGTGTCTATCTTTCTCTCCTCCTCTGTCTTCCCCTCCTCTCTCCATTTCTCTCTGTCCTATCCAACAACGACAACAACAATAATAACTACAACAATAAAACAACAAGGGCAACAAAAGGGAATAAATAAATAAAATAAATATTAAAAAAAAGAAAAATCTTATGATTACTTTTAAAAATTTGAGCCTGGGGGGCCAGGAGGTGGTACACCTGGCTAAGTGCACACATTAAAGTGCACAAGGACCCAGGTTCAAGCCCCTGGTCCCTAGCTGTAGGAGGAAAGTTCACTGGTAGTAAAGGAGAGCTGCAGGGGTCTCTCTTTCCCTTTCTATTCTCAATTTCTCTTTCTCTATATCCAATAAATAAAATAGTCTTAAAAATTAAAAAAAAAAAAAAAAAGAGCCTGGGACCTCTGGGACCTCAAGCATGCAAGTTTGGTGCTCTAACATACTGAGACATCTCCCCAATTCTATCATCAGATTTCCCCCTTTGGTTCCAGTGTACAACTATTGGTTGAGGATAAGCTTTAAGAGGAGCAGTGGCCATATTCTGGACCAGGGATTGATTGGGCTGGGCAGCTTTGTCCTATTTTGCAGAACCTTAATCATCCTTACCTTCAACATTACTCAATGACTCAGAGAAAATACTGTCAAGTCATTTATATCTAGATAGGTAGCTTGCAGTAAGTGAGTAGTAGGACTTCATGAATGTTAAAATGAGGCAAACGGCGGACAGCTTTGCCTGGGGCAGTACACTGTGTCCATGTTATGATCCTTACTTCCTGCTCTGAGGCTGAATTTAACAGGGCTGTTTCTGAAGGCTATAAAGCAAATAACAAACAGAACTTTAGACTACACATTGGAGACAGGAGTTGTTGGAAGAAGGAGGAGGAGGAAATAGGTGACAGATTTGAGCTGCTACTCTCTAGCCAATGCCCTCTTGCTGAGCTTTGGTTGTCTAATATGCAGACTGCCTAGGACTCATCTTCTTATAGTCAAGGTCAGGGAGCTGTAGGGTGCTGAGCCAACAGAGCTGATGAAAGAGCCAGAGCCAAAACAAACACAAGGAAGTTCTTGCTTGAAAGCTTAGAGATAATGCATTTCCACCTGGGATTCCAGGGCAAGAGATTGTGAAGAAATCAAAGGCTCCTTCCAGCTAAGGGAAAGAGAATAGTGTGATTATGTCAAGGCCAGAGGAAGTGGCTGATTTGTATTTGATGTGGGAGTAAGCAGAAGGTGGCAATGCCCTGGCCACCGGATGCCAAGGCTGGTTTAGGTCAGATAGGGCCTTGCTGGCCCCAGAAATTTCTCTGTGAGCCAAGACTACCTACTCTCTGCTGCCTCTGGAGGAAGAGGGTGGTGAGTGCCACCTGAGCCAGAATTGTGTAGGGTTATTTTGAATGCAGCTATTTGGGGGAGAGTTTGTTGCTGCTTTGTGTTTATTTACAAGTCTTTCGGGTTCATCCTTTCTCTGAGGACAGCATCATTTGTCCTAAGCTTTTCTCATGAACTGGCAAGTGTGAGGTAGGAAGTCCCAAACCAGAACTTGCTCCTGAGATGCTCATACACAGCGTCTCTGCTGGACTGAAAGATAGAATCAGGAGATGAAGGTGAGCACTGGAGAGCTAACTGCAAAGGGAACTTGCCGCAAAAAAAGAAAAATTTTCTGAGGTGAAAAGGAGAATTAGGAGGACAGTCAACATGGTAGGGAACAATATTATTATCAAAGGCAAAATCTTGTAGGGCCTACTATGGAGGGGCCAGGGGGTAGCTTACACAATAGAGTGTACATATTATGTTGTGCAAGATACCCATTTGCAAGGGGAAAGTTTCATGAGCAGTGAAACAGTTCTGCGAGTTGGTCAGTCGGTCTATCTATATCTCCTCCTCCCTTCTCAACTTTTCTGTTTTATCAAATAAAATAAATAAAAGGGCTGAGGGCAGGGGAGATAGCATAATGGTTTTGCAAAGAGATTCTTATTTCTGAGGCTCAGAAGTCCCAGGTTCAATCCCCTGTACCACCAGAAGACAGAACTAAGCAGTGCTCTGGTGAAAGAAAGGGAGGGGGAGAGGAAGGAGGAGGAGGAAGGGAGGGAAAAGGACAGGCAAATAGCTTATATAGATAGTGTGCTTTGCCACGTGCACCATCTACGTCCCCATCACATTGAAGGAAGCTTCAGTGCTGTGATCTCTTCCACATTCCCACACTCTCTCTTCCTCCCTCTCTACCTCTGTCTCTATCTAAAAGTATGTGTGTATACATATATACATTTATGTAACGAGGATTCAGCCCCATGCTGGTGGCAATTAAAAATAAAAACTTCATGGGCTGGGTAGTGGTGCACCTGGTTGAGTACACATTACAATGCTCGAGGTTCTGGGTTCAAGCCTATAGTCTCTACCTGCAGGGAGGAAAGCTTCAAAAGTGGTGAAGTGGTGCTGCAGATGTCTCTGACTCTCCTCCCCATCTCCCCCCCCCTCTTTCTCGCCTCCAGGGTTATCATTGGGGCTTGGTGCCTGCACTACAAATCCACTGCCCCTGTGGCTTTTTTTTTTTTTTTTTGGATAGGACAAAGAGAAATTAAGAGAGGAGGTGAAGATAGAGATAGAGAGATAGACACTGCAGACCTGCTTCACTGCTTGTAAGGTGGGGAGCCTGGTCCTTGTGCTTCATACTATGTGTGCTTAACTGGGTGCACCATCGCCCGCCTCCCCATCTTCTTCTTCTGTTGATTTCTCTCTGTCACTTTCCAATAGATAAATAAAATATTTTTGAAAACTTCATAAATTGGGAGGCAGGTGGTAGTGCAGCGGGTGGCGCAAAGTATAAGGACTGGCCTAAGGATCCTGGTTTGAGCCCCTGGATCCCCACCTTCAGAGGAGTCTCTTCACAGGCAGTGAAGCAGGTCTGCAGGTGTCTTTCTCTCCTCCTCTCTGTCTTCCTCTCCTCTTTCCATTTCTCTTTGTTCTATCCAACAACGACGGCATCAATAACAACAACAATAATAACTACAACGGCAACAAAAGGGAAATAAATAAATAAATAAAACTTTAAATTATGGCCCAAGTCATGACAAATTAATTGGTAGAGATCAGAACTTGAAAATGTGAGATCCACCTGGTATGGCATATACTAGAATAATACTCTGGTTCTCTTTCTGTCACTAATGAAATCTTAAGAAGAAACAAACAAACAACCAAATGCACTTGAGTGTGTGCACACACGTGCACACATATCCTATCTAATAAAAATAGAAAGAAGGGGGGGAGAAAATGGCTATCAGGAGCGGTAGATTTGTAGTACTGGGACTGAGCCCCAGTGCTACCCCTGGTGGCAATAAATAAAACTTTGGGGCTGGCTAGATAGGTCATCTGGATAGTGTGCTTTGTTATGGGTGCAACACATGTTTGAGTCCCACCTCAGTTCACTGAAGGAAGCTTTGCTGCAGGAATATCTTTCCTTCTTTCTCTGCCTTTCTATCTGAAAAAGTTGGTCCATAGTGTTGAAGCCCAAGCAATGGAATGAAAACATACACACAGACACACACACAGACACACACACACACACACACACACTTTAGGGACTGGAAAGTAGCTTACCCAGTAGAACACAGACTTTGCTATGCACAAGGACCTAGGTTTGAGCCCCTGGCACCACATGGGAGTACGTCACGGTACCAGGAGAAGCTTCATGAATGGTGGAGCAGTAATGTGATGTCTCTCCTGTTTCTATCTGAAATTAAAAAGGAAAAAAGGTTTGCCAGAAGTGATAGAACTGTGCCAGGTGCAAAGCCAAAGGAAGGAAAGAAAGAAGGACAGACTTCAGACATCCAGCCTCTTGGTGATAAGTTTAGAAGACATGTACATAGGGGGATGATGACATATGGGAGGGGCATGAACTGACTGGTTTAAGCCAAAGCATACATTTGTAATGCATAATAGATTGGTTATGATTCTGTAGGCAGTGAAAAATTCATATAAATTTGAGTTACTTGTTCTATATTACTTGACAAGGTTAGACCTGGTCTTTGGGTCTCTACATTATTTTTTTTAAAATCTATTTATCTTAAAATGCTTTTTAAATCTTTATTATTGGATAGAGACAGAGAAGACTTGAGAGGAGTGGGGCAGATGGAGAAGGGAAAGAGATGGAGACGCCTGTAGCCCTGTTTCACCACTCGTGAAACTTTTCCACCAGCAGGTGAGGACCAGGGGCTTGAACCTGGGTCCTTGTGCACTGTAATGTGCATGCTTAACCAGGTGTGCCACTGCCTGGCCCCTGGGTGTCTACATGTTGAGTAAAGAAGGGAAGTCTTTCACTGGATTGTAATCTCCATGAGGATATGCATATTCAGTTGAGATAAATTTGGCACTTAGAACCATGAGTGGCTCATAGAAAACAAATAGTTGAAGGAGCCAGCGGTGGCGCAGTGGGTTAAGTGCACATGGTGGAAAATGCAGGGACCTGCATCAGGATCCCAGTTCGAGCCCCCAGCCCCCCATCTGCAGGGGGTTCCCTTCACAAGTGGTGAAGCAGGTCTGCAGGTGTCTCCCCCTCTCTGCCTTCCCCTCCTCTCTCCATTTCTCTCTATCCTATCCAACAACAATGACAGCAATAACAACAACAACAACGACGATAAACAATGGCAACAAAAAGGGAAAAAAATTAAAAATAAAGTTAAAAAAAAAACAAATAGTTGTTTGGAACATGAAATGAATCCTAGGTAGTCACCCAAGTGCAGGTCTAACTCATTTCACATAGCTGTCAGAGCTGCCAAGTCTGACACTGGGTCACCAAGGAACAGAGGGCAATGTTCCCTATGACAGGGAGGGGTGGCTGACTGACTGGTCCCTACTTCTGAGCCACACTGTCTTCTTCTTTGGGAACCCTAGAACTGCCTGATAAAGAGGGATGAGAATGGTTACTCTGCAGTGGTAGCTGATTTTGGCCTGGCTGAGAAGATCCCTGATGTCAGGTGGGTAGCCTTAATGGGTACTAGAGTCAGAGGCAAAGAGAAACACCAGCTCTTTCCCAGTATTAAGAGCTCAGTCATAATTTAATATCAGCTCGCCAAATTTGGTCACCCTTAGTCAGTGCCTGTCCTTGGGGGAGTGGAATTTCCAATGGTTATGTAGCTCACTGCACCAATAGTGATCAGCTTGTTTTCCATATAATTCCACCCCACAGCATGGGGAGTGAGAAGCTGGCTGTGGTGGGCTCACCCTTCTGGATGGCACCCGAGGTTCTCCGTGATGAACCATACAATGAGAAGGTAAGTCAGGCAACCTGAGACCTGGGTTCTCCTTAAAATCCACTTTCAGGAGAAAGTATCTAGCCTCACACTTTATATGCAACATGAGGATCTGTATTCCTTCTCCCCGTCAGAAGTAGTGCTGGTTGGTGGCAGTGGCCCAGGGAATGACTTAACAAATGAGCAGGAGAATCCATGTCTGGGTGGACAAGAGCGGGAAATCCTTATATTCACCCTGTAAGCTCACTTACAAGAAGGTCTCACTACTCACCAGGCGGACGTGTTTTCTTATGGTATCATCCTCTGCGAGATCATCGCCCGTATCCAGGCTGATCCGGACTATCTTCCCCGTACAGAGGTGAGCCGTAGGCATGGGATCAGGGCTACTGGGATGGGGCTGACTTTGAGGCTATGAAACTCTTGTTCTGAGGCTAGAATTGCTGGGATTAAGTCTGTTGGCTGCTTCTCAGGGTGTAGTTTCCAGCTTCTCTGAACAGGCCAAGATAGGTGGAGGGACTAATGATCTATCTACCCATGTCCCGTTTGCCTCCTGTTCTGCAGAATTTTGGGCTGGACTATGATGCTTTCCAGCACATGGTGGGAGACTGTCCTTCTGACTTCCTGCAGCTCACCTTCAACTGCTGTAACGTGAGTGTCTCTTCTCTCTGACTTTGTTGGGACCTGGCTGAACCCTTTCACTTGGCTAGAGCTATAGAGGGAGTCCACTAACCAACCTCACAAGAAGTTTCATTCACTGATGATTGACAGTGTCTTCTCTGGTCTGAGTCTCTCTGGAGTCCTGAACCATGGAAAGGAAAACTGCTTTGTTATCCAGTCCTAAGTCTGCAGGGTAGATCCAACATGCCTGACTTTAGAGGTTAATGGAGGTTTGGATGAGGTTTTAGTTGAACTCTGGATCCAATTGGTTCAAAGGCTCATCGGAAATGTTAGCTTTTATTTTAGATAGCTTTGGGCTAGCACATCTGTTTTGCCTAAGAGGTAGCCTGTATGGCTTTCATAAACATATTAACAAGTGAGATGAATAGAATAAACTAATGTGAGCACATCTTCTTTAAAGAATTGTGCCAAACAAGGGAATAAGGCACAGAATGTTGGGACACGGGAGAGATGATAGCGCCTTCTCTGGTCTTAGCTTTGGGGATAATTTCATGGATTGGGACTGTCAGTAAAGATATTTTTTTTTCTTTCTTTTTAAGATTTTATTTATTTATTCATGAGAAAGATAGGAGAGAAAGAACCAGACATCACTCTGGTACGTGGGCTGCCAGGGATTGAACTCAGGACCTCATGCTAGAGAGTCAGTGCTTTATCCACTGTGCCACCTCCCAGGCCACATCAGTAAAGATCTTTTAGCTGCACTCTGAATTTTTTTTTAATATTTATTTATTTATTTATTCCTTTTTGTTGCCCTTGTTGTTTTATTGTTGTAGTTATTATTGTTGTTACTGATGTCATCGTAGTTGGATAGGACAGAGAGAAATGGATAGAGAAGGGGAAGACGGGGAGAAAAAGACACCTGCAGACCTGCTTCACTGCCTGTGACGTGACTCCTCTGCAGGTGGGGAGCTGGGGACTTGAACTGGGATCCTTACGCCAGTCCTTGTGCTTTGTGCCACCTGCTCTTAACCTGCTGCGCTACTGCCCCACTCCCTGCACTCTGAATTTTAAAAGATGCAAGAAACCAACTCAAATGGTATCCCTGGTAGAAGAGGGCAGGGTTAGTAACTAGTGTGGATGCTTACAGATGGACCCCAAACTGCGACCATCCTTTATGGAAATTGGAAAGACTCTGGAGGAAATAATGAGTCGTCTACAAGAGGAAGAACTAGAGAGGGATGCAAAGCTACCATCCACAGCCAAGGGTAAGAGATCAGACCAATGTTCAGCCTGATCCCAAGGTGGAAAATTAGGCCCTGCCTTTCTGCCTCTCTAGCACTATCAATGTATGATCTTCTGTCTTGGGGGAGGGGAGCAGAGAAGGATGGGAAAGTACTGAAGTCTAGGAGTTACGATTGGCCATACTACCTCCTATTCTTTCCTATGGTGCTTCTTTTTGCTATGACTAGTGATAGTAACTGGCTTGCTATATTTCAGGACTGTTGGAGAAAGTACCTGGAGTGAAGCGACTGAGCTCATTGGATGATAAAACCCATCCCAAGTCTCCACGCCCAAGACGAACCATCTGGCTATCTCGAAGCCAATCAGACATCTTCTCCCATAAGCCCCCACATATGGTGAATGTCTCAGACCCCTATTACCGGCCACAACGAAGTGGTACTGCACACCCCCCCAAAATCAACCCTTTCAGTGCTCGCCAGGACCTCAAGGGTGGCAAGATCAAGCTATTTGACTTGCCCAGCAAGTCTGTCATCTCCTTGGTATTTGACCTGGATGCACCAGGATCTGGAACTATGCCCCTGGCTGACTGGCAGGAGCCACTGGCCCCACCTGCTCGCCGGTGGCGCTCTTTGCCTGGGTCACCAGAATTCTTGCATCAAGAGACCTGTCCATTTGTGGACCGAGAAGAGTCACTCTCTGGTGGGCCTCCACCCCTGCTCAGTAGTCTCAAGTACAGAGTAAGAGAGATCCCACCATACCGAGCACCTGCCCTACCAGCTGCTCCAGCCCATGAGAATATGGACTGCACTGGTTCCCAGGAAGAAAATGGTTTTGGACTTAGGCCCCAGAGGGCCAGTCCACACCTTCAAGGTGCCTCTGAAGAGATTAATGTAGAAGAAAGGCCAAAAGGTTTGGCTTCAAACCTCTCTGTCTCAGGCATAGGTCTGAAAACACAGGGAGAACAGGATGGGTGAGCCAGGTGAGTTCTGGACTCTCCCAGGGTATCAACCTCCAGCTGAAGCCATAGGATCCCCTTAGTGTACAGCCTTGATGCTTCCTGGAAGCCAGAACCCACAGAACCAATTCCACTTCAACTTTGGGGTTCTCAGTGCCCAGTGGCTGTGTATGAGAGGGGAGACAGCAGTAAGAAGTCCTCCTAGTTAGGGCCAACAGCTGATACTAAGCCTCTGAAATCCAATAAGGAGCCCTGGCTCCCACCAAGACCCCATGCACACCCCCAGACAGAATCAGAGGATTCCTAGTTCTAGTTTGTACTGGCAAGCAACTGCTACCCCAGATTTGTCTTCTATCCCAGAGGTCTGTCTTTTGCCTTTTCATAGGGCATATAAGCTGTCAGACAGAACCTGTAGCTAACCAGGAGGCCTTAGGACATGGTTAGTTCTGAGACTTGAAGACTGGGGTGCTTCTTGTCAGTATGTCTAAGACACTTGAATAATTGCTGTTTGCACTTACTGCTCAGTCAGACCACACCACTACAATTCTATGCAAGGGGAGGGGGAGGGTAAGACAGCGTGTGGTCTTGGCTCTTAGCTAACCTATTCAAAGATTGTTCCCAGTTGATTAATCTATTTTTCGTATTTATGAAGGTGTCATAATGCTCTGCCCTGTATGACTTTCAACCTTGTGGTTGGGAGTGGGGCTGGTTTTGTAGGCCTTAGGGCCTGCTCTATGTATTTGTCAACAGGTGATACACCCAGCTGGTTAAATAGTTTATAAATGGACTGATTTTTATGGCTGGTGCTATGGAAACAGTCTTCTTACAAAGTCGCAATAAGAAATAACCAAAGATGAAGCTGGTCAACATTTTCATAACTTGTTTCTGTTGATTTTTTGTTTTTTTGTAAAAATTTCCCAAGATACTTCCAGATTTAAAATTTAATAAAGATGGTGTTACAGGCGTTGGCAAACCTTCTTATTTGTACTCTTGCATCTCAGTCTCCCAGATATAGAAGGTCCAGGAGCAACACAGTCTTAACTGCCAGACGCCACTCCATCCCCAACAGTGTGTAGTTGAGAGAAGACACATCACAGGTTGGAAGTCCAGAACTTTCTGTTACACTCTAAGCTTCTTCTCCTGGGCACTCAGTGTTAGATAGAAACTGGGTTAGCTGCTGCCCCATGCCAGCTTCATCTTCTGGTTGTGGGCTTTTGAGGAACGAGAGAATTGGCTCTTGGCCACTGTGAGGGGTACAGCTTTGCCACTCAGATATACTTTGTTGTGGCATTCAGGTAGCCAGTGTTCAGAGCTACAGGACTTGGGCTCTTGGCTCAGGCTCATGTAGGCCATCACAAAACCTGTCATAAAGGCATCGAAACCAGCCCGATGCAGTCCATCACCAGGCACTGAGTTAGGACTTGCTTGATTCCCTGGTGTTTCTGATGCAGCCAAGTCAGGTGTTTCAGGCTTTGTTGCATTAAGGTTAATCTCCATGTCATTTCTGTGACCTTGCTCAGAGCAAGGCTGGTTCTTAGTCCCATCCTCTGCCACTTCCTCAGAAATTTCCTCAGTCCTGAGATCTCCACAGATCTGCTTCGTGGGAGGACCATCCTCAGCTTCCCCAGAGGTCTGTTTCCCAGGCAGGCCCAATAATGCCCTTCGCCGTTTTTCCTTACGCCGCCGTCTTCGCCGTTTGTCCTCTGCCACAGCCTCATCAGTATCAATGATGAGGTCAATATCGTGGGATCGAAGACACTGTGGTCCTTGAGGGCACCAGCCATAGGCCTAGATGTAGAAAGGAGGATCAGAAAGAGGTTCTACAATTTGGGTTTGAGCTCAGCCCCCACAGTAATGGAAGAAGCTTCAGTGCTATGGTTTCTTTCTCCCTTTGTATCTTCTCTTTTCATCTAAAAAGTTGGTTCAGAGCAGTAAAGCCCCAGTAATGGCAAAAACAAAAAAGGGTTCTAGGTTTCAGGAATGTCCCTCTCTCTCAGGAAATTGGGGTATAGAGGGGTTGCTCTCACTGAGAAGTTATCGCAGATGCTGGTAGATTGAGGACGGTGGGTTGCAGGTGGCATGCAGCAACGGTAGTCAATTTGGCTCCTCATACTAGAAGGATAGTTGCAGAACTCCAGATGAAGATGTGGCTTGCCAGCTGCTCGCTGCTTCCCATTTTCCCGCTCACTGCAATAACACGAGGAAATCGATCCACAAACATTAAACTCCATGAGATTAGGGGTTTTGTTCATTGCTTGATGTGCATGCCTAGCACTGGTATGCACTTACTATAACACACACAGTATTTTATTTGACACAGTAGTTTAATTAGTTTTTGGATAAACACAGAAACTGAGGGGGAAGAGAGAGGAGAGACACCTGTATCACTGTTTGACCTCTTGTGAAGCTTCTTCCCTCCGGCAGCTGGGAACTAGGGGGGTTTGAACCTAGGTCCTTGTACACTGTAACACATGCACTCTACTGGGTGTTCCACAGCCCACTCCCCTTAATAAACTTATTAATATGCCTATGAAATAGGCTTATACCAGGTCCCTTGCCCCCGAACCAGTTCTCACCATTTCCGGAAGGCATATTCTAGGTAGGAAGCTACAAAGCGGGCATGAAACTCAGCAGCATATTTGGTGTCATAAATGCCAGCAGGGAACATTTCACACAGGTCAGCAGTAAAAGTTCCTAGGTTCTCTGGCAAATGTGCATAGAAGTTCTGGTACAGGAACACCAAGTCTATCAGACCATTGTGTAGCACAAGAGGCCGGCGGGCCCGGATCAGCTCCAGGAACAGAGTCCTCACTGACTGGCTCTTGCTTTCATCACCCTATGGAAATAAAAAGACCACTGGGAAGGCATTTATTTTGATGTATTTATACTGGGTCCCTCCCTATTTCCCCAATGGCAAGTTCTCCCTCCCTGCCCAGCCCAATACTATTCATCTATGCATCAGCTTTATTTCCCTAGGCCTGTAAGTAGTGACTCCCCATTCCCCTAAGAAACAGATGCTTTCTGTGTACCCTGTAGAGGGTAGAAAGTAAGCTGCAGAAGAGTTTCAAGGCAGAAGGCCTACCTTGTCATTGCCCTTATGGTAGGGAATACCCTGGGCATACTGGCGGTTGAAATTGAAGCCATGCTGTACCAGGAACTGCACAGATTTTGGTTCTATGACATACTCCTCCATGCAGAGCAAAGTCAGATTGAATACTTGGGCCAGGTATGAGTGTTCACCCTGGGAGACAAACAGGGTCTGCTATATCAAGATTTGGGAGGAAAAAAACTTCACACTTGATGTTCCTCAGGATCTGGACCCTCTTCTCCACAGCTTCAGCTCTGGGATGAAGGTTAAGATTCACTCCTACCTTGTCTGGTTGCTGCTTGAAGCAGGCGAGGCCCAAGGAGAGGATGGAACGGGTTCTGGCAGCATGACACACAGCCTTGTAACGATCCTCGATGCACCTTAAGGTTGGGTGTGAGGGTGACTGTAGCTGGGAATCCTATGAAGGACTTTAACCACCCAGGACTGTGACTTCCACTTGAGGGCTGAGGTCTTCGCCTCCTGCCAGGTGTGGACTAAAAAGACCAAGGCCTTATACTTACTGGTTTAGCAAACTCTTCCTGTCTCCAAGCCCACTCAGTTCCTAAGAGGGGGAAGGAAGAGATTATTTTGAGGTCCCAGGACTAGGCCTTTACCCACCACCTGCCTTCCCACTCTCCAGTCTTCACCGTGTCCACAGCCACAAAACTGGATGTCTTTATGGCCAGCAGGAGGGATGGCCACATCTCTTTGAAGTTGTCGCTTTGCACATCCACTACGGGAACCTGGATTACTAGCTCTTCTCCTGATTTTGTGCTTTTGCTAACAGCATCTGGGAGGCAAGAAAGGAGGTGGACTTTAACGATTTACAAATGCTCAGGAGAAACAAAACATAGTTGGGGCCTGGGAGCAATTTCTATTCAAGAAAGATGTGGCAGCTTGCCTCTGTATCATACACACTCTACACACATACCTTCAGAGTCTAGAATTTGGAGACAGGAAGCCTGGGTCTTCCAGCAGCACATGTGAAATTTTGAGAACATTATTTCCCCCTCGGCCTCACAATCCATAGAAAAGACTAGTTGGACTAGAAAATCTGAGGTTGACATGTTCTGCAGGGGATATTTTGCAGGGCTTGAGGGCTTAAGTTCTCTTAACATCCTTCAAGGTTTCATCGTACTGTTCATGTTGTCTCCAAAAGCCTTTAGTGCAGTAACAGTACAGCCCAGAATCTGATACATAAGGTCTCAAATTAGAGATTCCCCCCCAAAACATCCCACTTCTTGCGGACCACAACTCCCAACCTGCCTTGCTAAGCAGCTCCAAACTACATTTCCCGACATGCCCCAATAGGCTCTCACGAGGCGTCCCACACGCTTTCGGGACTTGTAGGCTAAGTCTTCTGAAGCTTGAGGTCGGTTTCTAGAACTGTAAGTTCGAAGCTTTCCCCTCCCTCGTTGCGCAAAGGATTTTAAGGCGACCCCTAGGAATACACTCACCGTCAGAGGCCGCCGAAGTTGAGACTGCGCCATCTTCATTATCCGCAGCCATGACACCGCGCGTCCCTCGCCTGAGTTCGAGGACACGGAACTTCCGCCGCTTCGCCCAGCGCGAGTCTAGCCTTTCAGGATGGGGGCGGGGCCTCGCACTCCGAATCGCGGGTCGGTCCGACTTCCGTTCAGACCTCTAGGGTCTGGCGCGAGGAATTGGCCCTGTGCTCTGGGAGCCTATTGGCCGGCGGCTTCCGATTCGCCGGCGAGATTGGCCGAAGCTCCGCCTCCTGGTCAGGCGCGGCCACGCCCCCGCCGGGAGTCGGTGGCTGAACCCCGGAGAGCGCGCGGAAGGTAATTGGTTTGGGTACAGACTTGGACCGGGGCGTTTTCGCTGTGCAGTCCATAGTTGCGGCCTTCAGGGGAGATGGCTTACCTACAGCCAAGCTTAAAGCAGGCTTGGGATTCAGGCAAAGCCTTTGGAGTTTGGAGGAAAGAAGGCTATCCTGGGAATGAACCTAGTTCATCCTAGCGATGATGGAGAGCTCGGAGAGAGGAAGATGGGCAAGAGGCCCCGAAATGAGGCTGCAGAGGGGTTAGAGTGACCGACTAGCAGGGAAGCAACAAATAATAATGAACATTTGAACTCCAGCAGTGGGGAGGGCGGGAAGAGGACAAATTGTAAGCCAATAGGAAGCAGCTCCCCCTTCCATCATTTTGTTGTTGGGGTGGGGGGATAGTTTTACAGTTCAGTTGTTGACACATGGGTTTATTCTTATCTCCCTGTGATAGATGTCTGCAAAACGCACTTACCCCCAACTTAGATTCTTTCTCACCATCATTTCCCAAGGACTTACAACTCTCTCCTCTTGGTTAATCACTTTTTTTTTTTAATTATCTTTATTTACTTATTGGATAAAGACAGCGAGAAATCGAGAGGGCAGGAGGGAGATAGAGAGGGAGAGAGACAGAGAGACACCTGCAGCACTGCTTCACCATTTGCAAAGCTTCTCCCCCTACAGGTGGGGACTGGGGGCTCTCTCTAGTCCTTGTGCACTGTAACACATGCACTTAACCATATGCACCACCACCCGGCCCAGGTTAATCATTCTTTCTAGTTCATCTTCAGCCTTTCTCTGCTGAGCCTTTTTCTTCATTATTTGAATTCTTTTCATTTTTAAAAAAGGCTCTTTTTAACGTCCTTCATCTCACTAACTTAACAAGTATGTACTCACTTCAGTTTACCTAGCACTATATTTAGCATAGGTGAGACAAATCAACAGGTGAGACAAAGTCCTTGCTCATGGAATTCTATAGTCAAATCAAAGAATCACAAGCAAATGTAAAATAACACTTGTGGAGAAGTACACAAGAGGGTAAGGCTGGAGGATCTGAATTAAACATTTAAGACATGACAGTCAACTAACTGTTAGAGCAAAAGAGTTGTCCAAGTGAATCCTCAAGGTAAACAGACACTTAGATTTAAGCAGCTATTTCAGGCAAATCTTACTGGAGCGTAGTAGAGGGAGAAGTTGGGACGAGGTAGGCGGAACTAACAGCAGTGAGTATGATGGCCAGTCTCCCAGTGACCAGTAAGAAACTTTGTCATCCTATACATCTCTCACCATCCTACTATTCATCTGCTCCTCATTCTATTCTGACCACATCGACTTTTTTTTTTTTTTTTTTGCCTCCAGGTTATTGCTGTGGCTTGGGGCCTGCACTATGAATTCACTGTTCTTAGAAGCCATTCTTTTCCATTTTGTCACCCTTGTTGTTGCCAGATAGAACAGAAAGAAATCGAGAGAAGAGGGAAAGATAGGAGGAGAGAAAGATAGACACCTGCAGACCTGCTTCACCATTTGCAAAGCATCCTCCCTGCTGGAGGGAAGCCGGTTTTATGCCAGTCCTTACACTTTGCACCATGTGTGCTTAAGCCACCGTGCTACTGTCTGGCCCCGACTTTTTTTTTTTAATTGCTAACAGTCTTATTACTTGGATTCAGTTCCAGCACTATGAATCCACTGCTCCTGGTTGCCATTTCCCCCTTATTTTATTTGACAGGACAGAAATTGAGAGCGAAGGGGGAGATAGAGGGAGAGAGAAAGATAGACAGCTGCAGACCTTCACCGTTCCTGAAGCATCCCCCCTGCGGTTGGGGAGCCGGGGCTATCTCAGGTCCTTGCACATAGTATCATGTGCACTTAACCCCAAATGTGCCACCGCCTGGCCCCCCACATTGACTTTACCAGGCATCATCGTTAGGGTTTTCTTCCTACCTCCGTCCTTGCCACAAGAGAGACGTGCCTTTCCCACATGACTTACTCCAACTGCTGTGAGTCATTGGTCAAATACCACTTTAGTAAAGCCTACCTTCACCACTTTTTAAAAAATTTTTTTTATTATTTTACTCATTTATTGGATAGAGACAGCCAGAAATCAAGAGGGAAGGGGGGGGGCATAGAGAGGAAGAGAGATAGAGAGACAACTGCAGCCCTGCTTCACTCGTGAACTTGCCTCCTGCAGGTGGGGACCGGGGACTCGAACCTGGGTCCTTGCACTCAACCTGGTGCGCCACCACCTGACCCCCTTCACTTCTTTTTTTTTTAAATTAATTAATTAATTAATTAATTTTTGTTGCTCTTGTCTTTGTAGCCTTGTTGTGGTTATTCTTGTTGTTGTTGATGTCGTTCATTGTTGGATAGGACAGAGAGAAATGGAGAGAGGAGGGGAAGACAGAGAGGGGGAGAGAAAGGTAGACACCTGCAGACCTGCTTCACCACCTGTGAAGCGACTCCCCTGCAGGTGGGGAGCCAGGGGCTCGAACCAGGATCCTTCCACCAGTCCTTGCTCTTTGCGCCACGTGCGCTTAACCCGCTGCGCTACCACCCGACTCCCCCCCTTCACTTCTTTACAATTACAGTACTCCCCCAACTTCATATTCTTTTTTTCCCCTCTTGTCTTTTCCTCTTTCTACTAGCATTTATCACCTAATATCCCATATAATTTACTTATGTGGGTTTTGTTTGTTTTGTTTTTACCAGAATACTGCTCAACTGTGGTTTATGACTGTGCTGGGGATGGAACCTAGGTAGGACCTTGGAGTCTCAGGCATGAAAGTTTTTCGCATAATCACTACACTATCTCTCTGCCTCTATTTGGTTTGTTGTTGTCATCATTACTGGGACTTCACCACTCTAGGCTAAATTTTTTTCTTTTCTTTTTCAGATAGAAAGAGGCAGGGCCAATGAAATAGCTCGCTTGGATAGTATGCTGCTTTGCCATGTGCACAACTCAGGTTCGATCCTGGTCTGCATCTCACTGGAAGGAGCTTTAGTCTGTGGTTTATCTATCTGTCTCTTTCTCTGCCTCTCTGCCTCCTCCTTTTTTCTTTTTTAAACATTTTTATTTATTTATTAATGAGAAAGAAGAGGAGAGAGAGAAAGAACCAGATATTTTTCTGGTATGTGTGCTACCAGGGATCGAACTCAGGACCTCATGTTTGAGAGTCCAATGCTTTATCCACTGTGCCGCCTCCCAGACCACCCTGCCTCCCTTTTATTTGATAAAAAAACAGGACTGGGGAGATAGCATGAGGGTTATGCAAGACTTTCATGCTTGAGACTCTGAAATCCCAAGTTTAATCCCCAGCACCACCGTAAACCAGAACTGAGCAGTGTTCTGGAAAAAAAAAAATAGAAAGATACAATAGCACTGAAGCTTCTTTCAGTGTAATGGAGTCCAGATTTAAGCCTGGATTATGTCCATAGCAAAGCTAGTATGCTATCCAAGTAAACTGTCTTCCAGGCTCTTTTAAAGACTTTTTTAAGATAAGCATTTACTTACTTATTTACAGATTCGATGCTTTATAAATATAAAATTTCCACACTGACATTTTACTTTTATTTTTCCAGAGAGACATAGAGAGGGAGAGACATCATGGTACTGAAGCTTCCTCTGGTGCTGTGCATGGCAAGTCATGCACCCTTCCTGGTGAGCTATATACTGGCTCCTATTTTTACTCATGTATATTATTTACTAACTACCTCCATTAGAACATAAATTCTGGGGTTTAACTAGGTAGTGGCACACCTGGTTGAGCACACATGTTATAGTGCACGAGGACCCACATTTGAACATGCAGAGGGAAAAGCTTCACAAGTGGTGAAGCAGTGGTTCAGGTGTCTCTTTGTCTTCCTTCCTCTCTATCACCCCCTTCCCTCTCAGTTTCTGGCTCCCTATTCAATAAATAAAAATAATTAAAAAAATTAAAACATATATATATATATAAATTCTATTAAGGCAGAGTCTTTCAGATTTATTCACTGAAGTATTCGAAGTACATAAAACTGTTTTACATCATATTTGTTCACTGGATTAATGAGGCAATTTTAAGTAAAAAAGTAGCATAGCAGGGTCAAGGTAGATTGCATATGGTTATACAAAGAGACTCTCATGCATGAGGCTTCAAGCCTCACCTCTCGCCACCACCATGGTAATCCAGAGCTGAGCAGTGTTCTGGTAAAAAAAAAAAAAAAAAAAACAAGTAGCAGCTGTGATTGTGTTTGTGTGTGTGCTTTTTTATTAAATTTTTTTTATCTTTATTTATTTACTGGGTAGAGACAGCCAGAAATTGAGAGGGAAGGGGGTGATAGAAAGGGAGATAGATGGGAGCTGGGCTGTAGCTTAGTGGGTTAAGCGCACGTGGTGCAAAGCGGAAGGATCCCGGTTTGAGCCCCGGCTCCCCACCTGCAGGGGGTCACTTCACAGGTGGTGAAGCAGGTCTGCAGGTGTCTTTCTCTCACCCTCTCTGTCTTCCCTCCTCTCTCCACTTCTCTCTGTCCTATCCAACAAAGACATCAATAACAGCAATAATAACTACAACAATAAAACAACAAGGGTAACAAAAAGGAATAAATAAATATAAAAAAAGGTATTAAAAAAAAAGAGAGAGACACTAGCAGCCCTGCTTCACAACTCACAATGCTTTCCCCTTGCAGATGGGGACCAGGGACTCAAACCCAGGTCCTTGAGAACTGTAACATGTACACTTAACCAGGTGTGCCACCACTTGGCGCCTGCTTTTTTTTTTTCTTTCTTTTAATTTATTTCATTGCTGCCAGGGTTAGCTGGGGCTAGATGCTGACACTACAAATCCATTGCTCCCAGTGGGCATTTTTTTCCATTTTCTTATTTTTTGGATAGAACATAGAGAAATTGAGAGGGAGAGAGAAAGATATCTGCAAACCTGCTTCACCACTCATGAGGCATCCCTAATGCAAGTGGGGAGCAGGAGCTTGAACATGGATCCTTCTATGTAATGTGTACACTCAGCTGGGTGCCCACCACCCAGCCCCTGTGTTTGTTTGTTTTTAACAAGAGCACTGCTTATCCCTGATATATGGTGATGCCAGGAATTGAGCCTGGGGTCTCAGAGCCTCAGACATGAAAGTCTTTTGCATGATAATATGCTATCTCCTTGGCCAATATGATTCTCTTTTGATAATATTAACTTGACTCTTTGAAGAATGTTTTATATAAATGAGTTATGGAAGTAAGGAAGTTTGACTGTGACAGGGAGGAGAGCGAGTCTTGTGGCAGAAACTGGAGGAGCAGGGCCTTGAGCTTAGAAAACTTAGGAGGGGGAGTAGGGTGGTAGTGCAGTGTGTTAAGCATAGGTGGCACAAAGCACAAAAACTGATTAAGGATCCTGGTTTGAGCCTCCGGCTCCCCACCTGCAGGGGGGTTGCTTCACAAGCAGTGAAGCAGGTCTGCAGGTGTCTTTCTCTCCCCCTCTGTCTTACCCTCCTCTCTCCATTTCTCTCCTATCCAACAACAATGACATCAACAACAACAACAATAAAACAACAAGGGCAACAAAAGGGAATAAATAAATAAATAAATATTTTTTAAAAAACTTAGGGAGAGTAGGGTGGTAGTACAGTGGGTTAAGTGCAGGTGGCGCAAAGCACAAGGACCGGCATAAGGATCCCGGTTTGAGCCCTGGCTCCCCACCTGCAGGGGAGTCTCTTCACAAGTGGTGAAGCAGGTCTGTAGGTGTCTATCTTTCTCTCCCCCTCTCTGTCTTCCCCCTCCTCTCTCCATTTCTCTCTGTCCTATTCAACAGCAACAACAACAATAATAACTACAACAATAAAACAACAAGGGCAACAAAATGGAATAAATAAATAAATAAATAAGATAAATATTTTTTTAAAAAAAACTTAGGAGGAAGGACCATTTCTCTTTGTATTGAAAGGAAGGAGGAGAGTGCAGAAGTCTGTTATTTTTTCTCTCTCTCTGAAGGAAGAATCAAGTTATTTTCATGAAAGTAAGGTCAAGAACCAGGTTTAAGGGAGTTGAGTAGTAGCACAGTGGGTTAAGCACACGTGGCGTGAAGCACAAGAATCAGCGTAAGGGATCCTGGTTCGAGCCCTGGCTCCCCACCTGCAGGGGTGTTGCTACACAAGTAGTGAAGCAGGTCTGCAGGTGTCTATCTTCCTCTCTTCGTCTCTGTCTTCCCCTCCTCTCTCCATTTCTCTCTGTCCTATCCAACAACGATGACATCAATAACAACAACAATAATAACTACAACAATAAAACAGCAAGGGCAACAAACGGGAAAATAAATAAATATAAAAAAAAATTAAAAACTTAAAAAAAGAACCAGGTTTAAGGGGCCAGGCAGTGGTACACCTGGTTGAGTGCACATGTTACAGTGCACAAGGACCCAGGTTCAAGCCCCTGGTCCCCACCTGCAAGGAAAAGCTTTGTGAGTGGTGGAACAGTACAGCAGGTGTCTCTGTCTCTCTCCCTCTCTGTCACCCCCTTCCCTCTAGGTTTCTAGCTATCTCTAGCCAATCAATACAGATTAAAAAAAAACTGAAAAAAAAAAAAGAACCAGATTTAAGTACCCAGTCCTCACTGTAGGGGCAACTAGGGGGTAGGTATGGATCTTTGCAAGTGGTAAACCAGTGCTGCAGGCTTTTTTTAAAAACCAGAATACTGCTCAGTTTTAGCTTCTGGTTGTGTGTGGGGTTGAACCTGGGCCTTTAGGACCTCAGGCATGAAAGGCTTTTTTTTTTCTTTCTGCATAGCCATCATGCCACCTTTCCCTTCTCTCTTCTTCTCTTGACTTATCTCTGTATCTATCAAAAAACAAACCAGAAAAAAAACATTGGGAGCAGTGGAGTTGTTGAGCAGAATCAAGGCGCAGTGATAACCCTGATGGCAAAAGAAAGGAGAAGGGGCTGGGATGCACACATAGGTTATGCAAAAGACTCTCTCATGCCTGAGACTCTGAGTTCCCAGGTTCAGTCCCCAGCCCCCATCATAAGCCAGAGCTGAGAAGAGGTCTGGTCTTTTGTCTCTGTCTCTGTCTCTATCTCTCCTGTTAAAACAAAATATTTAAAAAAAAAAAAAAAAAGGAGGAGGAGGTGGTGGAGGAGGTGGTGAAGTCTAAGGTTTGAGGAGAGCAGGACCGGGCAGTGGCACACTCAGCTGAGTGCATAGATCACCAAGCACAAGCACTTGGGTTCCAGGCCTTGTTCTCCACCTGAAGGGGAGAAGTTTCACAAGTGGTGAAGCTGTGCTCTCTTTCTACCTCTCTATTTTCCTCTCCCTTCTTAATTTCTTTGTCCTATCAAGTGAATAGAAGGAACAAGGAAGGAAGGGGAGGGGGAGGAGGGAAGGAAGGAAACAAGAATAATTATAAAGAGAAAACACGACCTCCAAGATAAGTAGACTTGTTATGCAGGCACCAAGCATCAGTAACAACCCTGTTGGTAAAAAGAAAAAGACGGGGGCCAGGCGGTAGCACACCGGATTAAGCACACATACTGTGAAGTGCAAGGACCAGCCCAAGCATCACGGTTCAAGCCCCTGGCTCCCCACCTATGGCGGGGAAGTCGCTTCACAAGTGGTGATGCTGGGCTGCAGGTGTCTTTCTCTCCCCCTCTTTATCTTCCCCTCCTATCCGACAACAACAACAATGGAAAAAAGATGACCTCCAGGAACAGTGGATTCGTAGTACAGGCACCAAGCCCTGGGGATAACCCAGGAGACAAAAAAAAAAGCAGAGACTAAGGGAGCCAGGTGGTGGCACACCAGGTTAAGCGCACATAGTAATAAGCACAAGGATCACAATTTGAGCCCCTGGCTCCTCACCTTTGGGAGGGGGAGTATCGCTTCACGAGTGGTGAAGTAAGTCTGCAGATGTCTTATCTATCATCCCCCTCTCCATCTTCCCCTTCTCTCTGTTTTTCTCTGTCCTGTCCGTAAAACAAAAAATCAAGAGCAGTGGATTTGTAGTGCCCGCACCGAGCCCCAGTGATAACCCTGGAGGCAGAAAAAAATATAACCTATACACAGTAATCATACCACCTAGCAATTATACTGCTTAGAACTTATCCACAGGAGTTGGAAAAAAAAAAGTTAGTTTCAACTAAAGGCTTACCAGGGGCTGCAGTGTAGCACAACACAAGAGTACAGCTCCAAAGACAGATTTTGTGGTTAAAGGGACAAGTTGCTTGATCTCTAAAAGACTGTTTCCTCAAAAGTAAAATTAAAATAATACTAAAAGGTATCTCATGGAGTTACCAGGAGATTGAGAAATTTAGTAAAGCTCTTGGCTTAGGGTCTGACGTAGAGTAAGTTTTCACTTTGTCAGAAAAAGGCAGCCAGAATAGTAAAGAAGCAGTGAAGTGTAATAAGATTTATCTTCTCTCTACTAATGACTAGTGATGAGTTACTAGATCAGGAAAAGATTAAGAAAAAAAAATAGCTCATCTCCTCCCTTTCCTACTCACTATTTGCTCTTGAGGCAAACTTTTCCCTTCTCTAATCCCTGATCTCTCTTCTATATAGAATGACAATTTTGGGAGTCAGATGATGGTGCACCTGGTTAAGCGCTCACATTACAGTGCACAAGGACCCAGGTTCAAGTCCCTGGTCCCCACCTACAGGGGGAAAGCTTCACAAGTGGTGAAGCAGGGGTGCAGGTGTCTGTCTGTCTCTATCTCTCCTCCCCCTCTCAATTTCTCTTGTCTCTATCCAGTAATAAATAATACTTTAAAAAAAAAAAGAATGACAATTTGGATTTGGTGACTACTAGAGGCCATTTCAGTTCATTTATTAAGAAGATACACCTCCTGCTCTCCTCATCCCCCCAGGCTCTTAGATACAACTGAGGAACCCTGTCCACACGTACTGTTACAAAAGGCACCAGGAATATGCAGATACTTCCAAACAAGGATTTGGTCCTTGACACAGTCTATGACTTCTTTTTTTTTTCTTTTTGGCATCACCAGGACTTCACCTCTTTAAGTCAACTTTTTCAGATAGAAAAACTAGGGGAGGGGAGGGGAGGGGGGGGAGAGGAGGAGACTGAAGCTTCTTTCAGTGTACTAGAGGCTGGGTTTAAACCTGGGTGAAACCTGCAGGTGCACTATCCAGATGAGCTATTTTTCACATGACTGCATTGGTTACTCAAAGGCCACTTGCAGAAGCTCAGCCCTACTGGTTATACCTCAGCCACAGCCAACCAAGAGCAAACCCATGAGCATATAGAGAGTGTGTGAGAGAAGCTAGACACTATGAATAGTGTGGGGAGAAAGGTGATTATACCCTTACAGGACCCCAAGATTCAGCCACATTGTGACTGACTGTTTTGACTGGACTTTTCTGTCTTAGGTCATTATGAAGAAGCCACGAGCTACTGCTGTCAGAAGTCGAGCTGCTACTGTCAGAAGTTGCTGTAGGAAGCAGTTGTCAAATAAGAAAGGAAGGGAGAAATGTGCATCCGGCAGCAGTCAGACCAAACCTTCTCCCTGTGGTGGTAAGGCACTAAGTTCTATCAGGAATTCAGTGGCTGGCTACGAAAAAAGGTTAATTTAGGCTGGGAAGGGGGGATGAAGGAGGGATGGATTATGCCACTCAAGGACTACTTAAAGATGTGATTTTGAGTTTATGACTTTGAGATAATTACTCCAATAGGCTTTTTGCCAGTGAAATGGAATGTTAATCTGTGCATTTCCTTTCTTGAGTGATAAAATCATCAGCTTGAAAGTATTTTATAAACACGAAATGCCTACATAGGTATACATTTTGCTTGGCTGAAGCTGTTGAATTTTCACTATGACCCAGAGACAAAGGAGCCAGCAGTACCCCATCCTAGGAAAGTTAAGGCCTCTAGAGACTCTGCTTAGACTCTGCTGGGAGAGTTGTGGTCAGAAGCTTAAGGATTTGCCATTGGAAGCACAAAGCAGCCAGGCTGTGGTAGCCTGGGTTCTTGATACACAGGCTGTGTAGGGACAGTTCTTAAATTTTCCTTGGACCTCAGCAGACTTCACCAGGCAACAACAGCAAGAGAAGGAGTTGGTATTGCCATCCTCTGTCTCCTCATACCATCTATTCAGAGACCAAGCTGAGGTCATAGTCTTCCGGGAGAGCTTGCTGACCTGGTATGATCGAGAAAAAAGGGACCTGCCATGGAGAAGACGGGTAGGTAGACAAGGGACAGAGATGGTGGGGTGGGAAACTGGTGCCAAGTCCCCTCCACACTAACACCCCATCTGGGGTTGCTTTGGCAGGCAGAGAGTGAGGTGGACCTGGATAGGCGGGCATATGCTGGTGAGTACCTCTCCTGAGAACAGGGCTGCTTTTCCTAGATGCCCTCAGGTCTGAGTCAGGGGGTTGTGAGTGACTAGCAAGGCAGGTCAGCAGAACCCTCATGCCAACCCCTCTCCCCCAGTGTGGGTTTCAGAGGTCATGTTGCAGCAGACTCAAGTTGCCTCTGTGATTGACTATTACACTCGATGGATGGAGGTGCGTTCAGGGAAGGAAGGGGAGGGTCATGGGCTAGATCCCAGGTGAGTGCCCCTGTTTTGGGTGTAAATATAACCTGGGGCTGGGGGCTGTGTACCTCCTTCTCCATTGACCTCATCTCTTTTTGTTTGCCTTTGGACAGTAGAAATGGCCAACACTGCAGGATCTGGCCAGTGCTTCCTTGGAGGTGAGAGTCACCCTACGGTAAGGGAATAGAACACTGAAGAGTAGTTACTGATTTCTCTCATCTCTAATCTCATCCACAGGAGGTGAACCAGCTCTGGGCTGGCCTTGGCTACTACTCCCGAGGTCGACGGCTCCAGGAGGGAGCCCGGAAGGTAAAGGGTTGGCAGTACAACTCCAGCCCTCAGATGTCTCATAACTTAATGCTTTTAAAAATATATATTTATTTTCCCTTTTGTTGCCCTTGTTGTTTTATTGTTGTAGTTATTATTATTGATGTTGTCATTGTTAGGACTGAGAGAAATGGAGAGAGGAGGGGAAGACGGGGAGAGAAAGAGACACCTGCAGGTGGAGAGCTGGGGGTTCAGACTGGGATCGTTACTCCAGTTCTTGCACTTAATCTGCTTTGCTACCACCCAACTCCCAACCTAATGCTTTCTTACCACAATCAGGTAGTAGAGGAGCTAGGGGGGCACATGCCACGTACAGCAGAGACCCTGCAGCGACTTTTGCCTGGTGTGGGGAAGTACACAGCTGGAGCCATTGCTTCCATAGCCTTTGGCCAGGTGAGTCCATAGTGTGTCCCATGTGTGTGAGTCTCTGCACCAGCAGAATTGGGCACCACCAGGGGCTCTGGGCTGCTCCAGAACACAGGTGGCAGAAAACTCCTCCTTGGGGGGCCTCCGAGTTTTTTTTTTCTGGGGAAGTTGGTGTCTCCCAAAGTCTGGTCCCAGGGCTCATCCCTGCAATCTTCTATGCCAGGCAAGTGGTGTGGTGGATGGAAATGTAGTACGAGTGCTATGCCGTGTCCGAGCCATTGGTGCTGACCCCAGCAGTACCCTTGTCTCCCAACAGCTCTGGTAGGATATTGGGGTAATGGGGGAGATCAGGATGGGCATCTCCAAGGGTATTTGGCTTAGAGCAGGTTTCCCTTGTAGGAGCCTAGCCCAGCAACTGGTGGACCCAGCCCGGCCAGGGGACTTCAACCAGGCAGCCATGGAGCTGGGAGCCACAGTGTGCACCCCACAACGCCCGCTTTGCAGCCAGTGTCCTGTGGCGAGCTTGTGCCGTGCATACCAGAGGGTGAGTTCTCTGAGGAGTCGGGTATCCTAGGGAAGAATGACCCCTGCTCCGTGACTTTTGCTTTCTGTCTCTCAGGTGAAACAAAAGCAACTCTCAGCTTCACGGCATTTGCTGGGCTGTCCTGATGTGGAGGATTGTGGTGAGTATCAATACTGGCCTTTCCCTGTTAAGGACTTGCTTGGGGAAGCCTCATTCTACTTCATCCTATAGCTTGAGTTGGGTTCTGCAGAGCTGGGCCAAGTCCTGCTCTTGACTTGGCCCCTAAGCTCATCTGACCTGAGTGGAACTTGGATCTGTTTCCAGCTCCCGATGCTGGACAGTGCCAGCTGTGTGCACCTCCCACGGAGCCCTGGGACCAGACTTTGGGAGTCACCAACTTCCCCAGAAAAACAATTCGGAGGCCCCCCAGGGAGGAGTTTTCTGCCACTTGTGTTCTGGAGCAGCGCAGGGCCCCTGGCGGTGCCCGAATTCTGCTGGTGCAGAGACCCAACTCAGGTACCAGGATCCTGGGAGTTGGGTACAGTGGCAAGAGCAACAAGGGAAAAATGGAGGATTCAACAGTAAGATTTACCCCTGCCTGGGCTGCCCTCCTTCTTAGGTCTGCTGGCAGGACTGTGGGAGTTCCCATCTGTGACCATGGAGCCCTCAGAGAAGCATCAGCTGGAAGCCCTGTTACAGGAATTGCAGACTTGGGCTGGGCCCCTCCCAGCCACCCACCTCAAGCACCTTGGCCAGGTAAGTGAGCAGAGAAGCCAGGAATGATGGCTTTTGTTGCCACATGCACAGACCTATTTCAGCCCCTTGTCCCTTCCTGCAGGTGATCCATACCTTCTCTCACATTAAGCTGACATATCAAGTATATGGTTTAACCCTGGAAGGGCAGACCTCTGTGACCATCACACCACCTGGAGCTCGCTGGCTAACTCGGGAGGAGTTCCACACTGCAGCTGTCTCCACAGCCATGAAAAAGGCATTCCCTTTGCTATCTTTCCTGTATCTCCATGAACCTATAACTATATAAACAGAAAAGAAAGTAGACATTAAAGAAAAGTGCTGGGATATGAACTTGAGGGCAGAGCACAAGGGTCTGAATCAAAGGGGGGGGGGAATCTGGCTCTTTGGGGAAAGATGCCAATCCTGCGCTGTTCTTTTCTCTCCTTGGCTAGGTGTTCCGTGTGTATGAGGGTCAACAACCAGGGCCCTGCAAGGTGAGTGTTCACCCAGCCATCTCCCCAGACCTAAAAGTACTGGCTTTTACTGAGTTAGATCACACATAGAGGGTGGACATTCTCCACACTTTTAGCCTTATTATGGGGAAGGGAATAGTGAAGACTTTTCCAGATTGGGAAGGACAAAAGATCAAATGGAGATGGTAGTGTCACAAGTGTGTGAAATGCAGGTTTTGTGGAATATGAGGAGGCATGCAGTTAGTTCTGTCTGGGAGGCAAAAGATTGGAAGACTGCTTAGAAATGACTAGTTTTCTGCATCCTAGCTAGGAGTCAATTATTTTCTCTAGGCAGGAAGTTAAAATGTTCTTTCCAGGCCCAAGAGTAGTGTGCACAAAGGGGAGTGAATGGTTTACTAAACTGGAGTGGGAAGCAGGGCCTGTCCAGGCCAGTCAAGCCATGAACAGGCCATTATAGCATTCTAAGTGGATTTACATTTTAGAAAGATTACCTTGAGCTGGTTTGTAGAGGTTATCTAATAAGCAGGACAGGTTGCATTCCAGGCTAGAACTTGAGCTGGGTCAGTAGAATCATGGGAGGGGTAGGAAGAGACAATTTTTTGCTATCACACAGTGCTTTTCTTTGCCTTCTGCACAGGGTTCCAAAAGACCCCAGCTGTCTACCCCATCTAGCCAGAAAAAGCCCAGCCGAGGCCAGCAAGTCCTGGATAGCTTCTTTCATCCTAACATCCTGACTGATGGACCCAACCTCAATAGTGATGCCCAGTGACACTCTGGGAACCACCACTTCCTCAGAATTACATTTTAAAATAAAGTATCTATTTTTGTAGTCATTTGGGAGACTCTGCACCTTCTTCCTAGCCCTTCTGACTCCTCTCAGGGGCCTGAAAGATGGTAAAGTCTTTTTTGGTCCTAATGGTGGAATCCCCAACCTGTTCTGGGCAGCTAGAGGAGGGGGTATGTTCTGTCCAGAGCAGTGTCTTTCCCCAGTCCAGAGAAAGCAGCTGCAGGAAGCCCCTGCCAGAGGCTGATACCTAACACCCTGGTCCATTGATTGGAACAACGCCATCCTAGAGCAGGTGGTTAGGCTCAGGCCCAGGAAGCGAGCCCCTCCCCACCTGCAGTGGCTGCTTCATAGGAAGAAGGGAAACACAGGGATGGGTTTGTTCTTAAATTCCCACCTCAAGTACTAAACTTACTTATTTCCTAAACATTTTATTTAAGGGTATATTTGTCATGAATCAATACACAAAAGTAGGGTGCTCATAGCCATAAAATTGGGGGTGAGTAGAGAGATACAGGATCAAAAAAAGACACAAGGAGACTAAAGTATTGCTTATGTTCTATTTCCTAGTTATAATTTCCTTAATCTTTGTACCTAGCATATTATTATTTAGATTTAGGCTCTAATGTTCATAGTTAAAAAAAAAGAACTCCCATTCTGGCTCACTGCAAGAAAGTCAATTTCTGGCAGGTGCTGGTGAAATGAGGCTACACCTGGCCCCTGGGAATTCTTAGCTCTGGGCCTGTAGGTGTCCTTAGTTCCTGTGTTGCAGTCCCTACAACTCCAAAAGAGGTGACTGCACACAGCTCAAGCTTCTTGGCTCCTGGCAGCTTCCTCTTGTACAGACTGCCACAGGGCCCGGATGTTGCCCTGGCCAAAGCCTGTAGCCCCCTGCCTCTGAATCAGCTCTAGGAAGAAAGTGTCCTCCGCAAAGAGAGATTTGGTGAAGACCTGAAGCAAAAACTTGCCTTTATCACCATCTAGCAGGATCCCCTGTCTGGCCAGTAGGCTGGGCTCATGCCCTGCAGCCAGGATCTGTTTTTCCTTGCCAGGCTGCCGGTAGTAAGCTTCAGGGGGATTCAGAAACTGGCCTCCTGCCCCCGCCACTCCCTCTGCGGCTTCCAGGATGTTCGATGTATAAAGTCCCACATGCTGCAGCCCTGGTCCCCCGTGCCGGGCCAGGAACTGCTCCACTTGGTCCTGTCCTGAGACGCCCCCGGGGAGGGACTCAGCAAGCACGAGAGTGGGAACAGCGCTGCCAAGTGGGGTTTGCAAAGCGGTGAGCCTCAGTCCTCCGCGCCCGGACTTGACGGGCACCTCGAGGCCCAGCTCCGGATCCTCCCCTGGACTCAGTGGCAGGTGCTGAAAGCCCAGGCAGTCGTGGAACCAGCGCACCAGTGTCGGGGAGCTGCCGGGGATGCAGGCCAGGGTTAGGTGGTCCACGTGGCTGACCCAGCCCGGGCTAGCTGCCGAGGACACAGGCTTGAAGCCGGGCAGGAAGGGCCCACAGGGGCCGGCAAGCTCCAACAGCGTCAGGCTGAGGGTGCCGGCTGGAGAGCTGATCACCGTGTAGGTGGCGGCGCCCTGCGCATCCCGCACGCTCACCGGGGGAACCCGCACGTTGCAACCCCGTGCGGCCAGCGCCCGGGCGGCAGCGCCCGCGTCCGCCACCTCAAAGCACAAGTTGGTGGCGCTGGGCACAGCATGGTGCGGGTCCAGGCCGTACAGGGGCTCCCCGGGCCCCGCGCCCTCGTTCACCAGGAAGACCGTGTGGCGGCTGCGCAGCGCCAGCTGCCTCCAGCCACCCGCCTCCCGGAGCGCCAGAGGCTGGAAGCCGAAGAGCCGCTGCAGGTCGCGGGCGAGTGGCTGCCCTGCCGGCACGTGGAAGGCGATGTGGCACAGCCGGCGGGCGGGCGCGGCCATGGCGCTGCGGACGGCGACCCCGCCTGTCCTTCCCCGGCACCGCTCACTTGAAGTTCAGGACTCACGACTCTGGTAACGCTTGTCGTCAGAAGCCGGTGGTGTCTGGTTTTGCTCGCCCAGCGCGTTCCTAGCTCCTTCCAGAGTGGAGTCAGGAACTGACTGACTGACTCCTAGGGAGCCCGCGGTTCTTCTTCCCTAGACGAGCAAAACCTGCTGCAGCTGCCGCGGGAGCCCGGCTGTGAGCCGCGGGCGGTAAGGACCACTCGGAGCCCTGGGGGCGGGGCTTGCGGGGCGGGGCCAGACGGGGTGGGGCCAGTGGCCGCGTTCTCCTTCCTCCCTCCCCGCGCCAGTCCCCCAGGGTGCACGGGAACACCGGACTGCGCCTTCCCAGGACCTCTGGCCGAGTCACGCCCTGGGACACAGAGCCTCTGTCTTCGTTCAGTTCCAGGCTCTTGAGTTCAGTCATTCCTCCAGCCGCAGAGTAAAGGAGTCAGCCCCGGTTGGGAGAGGAGCCCAAATGTTCCCTGAAGTATGAAATTTCTTTTTTCTCTTCTCTTCTATTTCCTTTCCTTTCCTTTCCTTTTTCCTTTTTTCCTTTTTCCTTTCCTTTCCTTTCTGGTTATTTATTTTACAGAGCATTGATCATCTCTGGCTAGTGCAGGGCAATTGAACTTGAAACTTTTGTAGCCTTAGGCATAAGAGTTTCTTTGCATAGGCAGTATGCTGTCTACCCCCCCACTCAACACAGATTTCTTAGCAATATCATGTGCTTTAGTTTACTAAAACTAGAGAACTTTACTTTTAGGTACTAGTAGTCCTTTAAAACTTAAATGAAAATATTCTTATATTCATTCTTATATTCATTCTTTCCCCAAAATGCTCCGGAAAAATTGATACATTAGGAAGAGAGATCATTTATTCAATATACAATATATGGCTTCTACAGGTCTTTCTTTTTTCTTGTTTTCCCCTCTCTCGAGTACGTCTCTTTTCAACTCCACTTTTTCCCAACATCTGTAGTCCTAGTTCCAAGACTGAGAGAGAGAAAAACAAAACAAAACAAAACAGACAAGGACTAGAACCTAAACGGAATAACTGCACTGATGTCCTTTCCTGTCTAAGTACTGTGCTAACCAATTGCGCCACTGGAGCTCCAATGTCATTTCCTATCCTTTCAACCCTGCTAGGGTAGAAATCAAGCTCACCACAAAAAACAACTCCCCCTTTATTTATTATTTATTTGTTTGTTTTGCTTTTTGCAATATCCTGATGGGCTTCTGGCCAGAGGGTTTTTTTTTTTTTGGGGGGGGGGGGTTGAGACCCAGAGTTGTGTCAGATCTCTGACCTTAGGAGATTATGTATCTTCTGTGAGGTTAGCTGGTGGTTATTGTAGGATCTGGGAATAACATACCAAGGACAAGTGGTATACACAAAAACTCAGGAGTGTGAACCAACCTCTCAGAGAAGCAATATAGTATAAAGTTAGGGAGGATTTGTGGTGGGTGCTATGGTTCATGGCAATGCAAGAGAGATTCTTTTGTCAGGCAGCCAGATGTGATAATTTACAATGGAGTTTCATGGGCAAGAGGGAGGGGATATGACTGGGGGGAGAAGCTTAGAAAAAACAAAGACTGACTGGGTATTTGGGTCTGCACCCAGGAGGGCACATCCAGAAGCTGATGGTAATATTGTGCTGGGTGGGCTTCCCAACAGACCACCAATAGACAAGATTGGGCATGCAAGCACAAAGGAGTTTTATTTTTAGCCCAGGCTAGGGTCGGGCCCCATCACGGACACAGACTCAGCTGCTCCAGGTGCCGACGACCCAGACCCCAACTACTGAGCTTCATTTATAGGAATTTCTGAGCACATTGAGCAAGCAGTAATTATTAAGTAATTAAACATCATACAGTTCCCATCAGGACAGGGGGTTTCTAAAAATTTTCCAACTTCCTATTAGTTTCATGTAAGTTTCAGTAACTACCTGTTTTCCCAAACTTTATTCCTCCGCCTCATTTCCCTAAAACTGTTCCACCTGGTTCCTTTCTTATTCCCGTAAATTGCCCATGCTGAGAACAATGTTGGCTTGGACCTCCATCTTCCAACAGTAAGAAACACTTTATGCTATTCTGCAGACAAGTGAATGTGAAAACATAGGTCCCAAAAGGCAGACAGACCTAGATTTGAAATCTACCTCCAAACTTACTACCTATCTGAACAGCATTCTGAGGTTTAGTTCCTCCATCTATAAAAATGGGCATAGTAAAAAAAAAAAAATGGGCATAGTAGTACCTATTTCATAGGGTTATGATAAATGGTATATACAGCAGTCTAGTAAGGGATCTAGGTTTTACCCTGTTTAACCCAAGTCTGGTGTAGGAGGTGAGGGCATACAAAGCAGAAAGGGGTACAATGACATAAGAAGAGGGATAATAGTGCAGTAGGGAATAGTGGACACAGGTGAACTTGGTGGGAGGTAGCACAATGGCTAAGTCTTGGAGTCTCAAGCATCAAGTTCTGAGATCAATCCCTGGCTTAGTTACAGCTGCGAGTTATGAGCAAGGTTGTCTTCTTTGCTCTCATTAATAATTTTTTTTTTTTTTTTTTTTTTTACCAGAGCACTGATCAGCTCTGGCTTATGGTGGTGTGGGGTATTAAACCTGGGCTTTGAAGCTTCAGGCAAGAGAGTCTTTTTCCATAACCATTATGCTATCTACCCCTCCCTGCCCATATTAATAAATCTTTAAAAATGTGTGCGTATGTATGTGTTGTGGGAGAGGGATAGAATAATAGACACAGGCCTACTCAATCTCATTCTACAATCAAGCTCTGGCTTTGGTTGCAGATTCTGGGGAAAGGGTCCTAGAAACGGCTTTTTGTGGGCTGACTCAGAGTAGGCTCTCTATGGCCCAACTGCCAAAGTCAGGGTATCAGTGGACAGTTTTATTTATTTATTTATTTATTTATTTTCCCTTTTGTTGCCTTTGTTTTTCACTGTTGTTGTAGTTATTGTAGTCGTTGTTAGATAGGACAGAGAAAAATGGCAGAGGGGAAGACAGAGAGGGGGAGAGAAAGACACCTGTAGACCTGCTTCACCGCCTGTGAAGCAACTCTCCTGCAGGTGGGGTGCCGGGGGCTCAAACCGGGATCTTTAAGCCCTCCCTCGAGTTTTGCGCCACATGCACTTTACGCCACTTGCACTTAACCCGCTGCGCTACCGCCTGACTCCCTCAGTGGACAATTCTAATGCCTCTAAGCCTTTGGTCCTACAGAAGAGGGCTCCATTCAAAAACCCCAGGCTTGAGTGAGAGAGCAGAAAAAAGGACTCCATGTCCTTCACTTCCCATCTGCTCCAGAGATTAGATTAGCTAGATTAGATTAGATTTTTGGAAGCTCAGTGGGAGCTATCTGAAAGAAAGGAAAGGTTTTCCTGATCCCGATCCAAGACACATTAGGCTCTGAAGAAACCAGCTAGGAGTGAGGGCTCTTAGGAATTGATCTTCCTTCAGGTCAGACTTCACTTTCTACTCTACTGCTGGTTCCTTGTTCCCGTGGAATCTAAACCCAGTGGAATGTTCTTTCGCAGCAGGAGTCCTCCGAGCCTATCCCTCCAGCCGCTGAGCCCCTCCCCGCCTCTCCCCCTTGCTGTCCGGGAGGAGGTCACGCCTCTTGGCCGCACCCTGCCCCCACCCCTCGCGATCTTGGACCGGGCTCCCGGAAACGCCGGCCTTCTTGGCCAGCCCGGGCCTCCTCTCAGTTTGTGGTGTGCTAGATTTTTTCAAAACGAAGGACCAGAGAAAAGTTTTCTATTTGTTTGTTTATTGATTTATTTATTTACTTATTCATTCATTCAGACACTCGTTTATTTATTGTAAAGAATCAATCCTTTTTATTTTTTTTATCCCCCCCTTTTGTTGCCCTTGATGTTTATCGTCATTGTTATTATTGTTGTTACTGCTGTTGGATAGGACAGAGAGAAATGGAGAAAGGAGGGGAAGACAGAGAGGGGGAGAGAAAGAGAGACACCTGCAGACCTGCTTCACCGCCTGTGAAAGGAACCCCTTGCAGGTGGGGAGCCGGTGGCTCCAACCAGGATCCTGATGCCGGTCCATGCGCTTTCCACTAATCTTTTTAAAATTTTTATTTTATTTATTTATTATTGGATAGAGATGGAGAGAAATTGAGAGAGGAGAGGGAGATAGGGAAAGAGACAGAAAGACACTTGCAGCCCTGCTTCATTACTTTTGAAGCTTTTCCCTTGCCAGTGGGGACCAGGGGCTTGAACCTGAGACCTTGCACACTGTAATGTGTGCACTTAACCAGGTGCCTGGCTCCCTGTGAGAGCTGTTTTCTTTTTTAAAAATTTTAAAAAATATTTATTTATTTTCTCCTTCTTGTTGCCCTTGTTTTTTTATTGTTGTTTTAGTTATTATTGCTGTTGTTATTGATGTCGTCGTCGTTAGATAGGACAGAGAGAAATGAAGAGAGGAGGGGAAGACGGAGAGAGGGAGAGAAAAATAGACACCTGCAGACCTGCTTTACCGCCTGTGAAGGGACTTCCTTGCAGGGGTCCTTGCACTTCACACCATGTGCACTTAACCCCACTCCCAAGAGCTGTTTTCTATCTTCTGTCTCAGCTGTCATCATCAAGATTCCAAATGAGTACCAAAAAAAAAAAAAGTTTATTTTTTGGATGAGGCATATATCAGTTTTAAGTGTATAGTGCAGTGGTAGTGTTAATGACATTCATATTGTATATCCCTCACCATTTTCCATAGATGGGATTCTTAAGTTTTATTTTATTTGTATTTTGTATTTTTTACCAGAGCATTGTTCAGCTCTGGTTTATGGTGATATAGGTTATTGAACCTGGGACTATGGAGCATAATCTCTTTAAAAAATTTTTTTAAAAATAATTTATTTCTTTATTGGGGAATTAATGCTTTACATTCAACAGTAAATACAATAGTTTATACATGCATAACATTCCCCAGATTCCCATTTAACAATACAACCCCCACTATGTCATTCATCATCTTTCATGGACCTGTATTCTCCCCACCCACACACCCACCCCAGAGTCTTTTACTTTGGTGTAATACTCCAATTCCATTTCAGGTTCGACTTGTGTTTTCTTTTCTAATCTTGTTTTTCAACTTCGGCCTGAGAGTGAGATCATCCCATATTCATCCTTCTGTTTCTGACTTATTTCACTCAACATGATTTTTTCAAGGTCCATCCAAGATCGGCTGAAAACGGTGAAGTCACCATTTTTTACAGCTGAGTAGTATTCCATTGTGTATATATATCACAACTTGCTCAGCCACTCATCTGTTGTTAGACACCTGGGTTGCTTCCAGGTTTTGGCTATTACAAATTGTGCTGCCAAGAACATATGTGTACACAGATCTTTTTGGATGGATGTGTTGGGTTCCTTAGGATCTATCCCCAGGAGGGGAATTGCAGGGTCATAAGGTAGGTCCATTTTTAGCCTTCTGAGAGTTCTCCAGACTGTTCTCCACAGAGGTTGGACCAACTGACATTCCCACCAGTAGTGCAGGAGGGTTCCTTTGACCCCACAGCCTCTCCAGCATTTGCTGCTGTTACCTTTTCTGATGTATGACATTCTCACAGGAGTGAAGTGATATCTCATTGTTGTCTTTATTTGCATTTCTCTGACAATCAGAGACTTGGAGCATTTTTTCATGTGTTTCTCAGCCTTTTGGATCTCTTCTGTGGTGAATATTCTGTCCAAGTCCTCCCCCCATTTTTGGATGGGGTTATTTGTTGTCTTGTTGTTGAGTCTGGCAAGCTCTTTATAGATATTGGTTATTAAATTCTTATCTGATGTATGGCATGTAAAGATCTTCTCCCATTCTGTGAGGGGTCTCTTGGTTTGGGTAGTGGTTTCTTTTGCTGTGAAGAAGCTTTTTAATTTGATGTAGTCCCATAGGTTTATACTTGCCTTAGTCTTCCTTGTAATTGGATTCGTTTCATAGAAAATTTCTTTAAAATTTATGCGGAAAAGAGTTCTGCCAATATTTTCCTCTAAGTTTCTGATAGTTTCTGGTCTAACCTCCAAGTCCTTGATCCACTTGGAATTTACTTTTGTATTTGGTGAAATACAGTGATTCAGTTTCATTCTTCTGCATGTTTCAACCCATTGTTTCCAACACCATTTGTTGAAGAGACTCTGCTTTCCCCATGTAATAGTCTGGGCCCCTTTGTCAAAGATTAGATGTCCATACGTGTGGGGCCTCATTTCTGGGCTCTCAATTCTATTCCACTGGTCAGTGTGTCTGTTCATGTTCCAGTACCAAGCAGTTTTGATGACAATGGCCCTATAATACAGTTTGAGATCTGGGATTGTGATGCCTCTGATTCTGTTCTTTTTTCTCAAGATTTTTATTATCAGAGCACTGCTCAGCTCTGGCTTATGGTGGTGGTGGTAGGGGGTTGAACCTGTGACTTTGGAGCCTCAGGCATGAGAGTCTATTTGCATAACCATCATGCTATCTATCCCTGCCTCTTTTTTCTCTATTTTATTTTAGTTTTTTTTTTTTCTTTTTTAAACAAGAGCACTGCTCATCTCTAGTTTATGGAGGTACGGGGGGATTGAACCTGGGACTTTGGAGCCTCAGGCATTGAGGTCTCTTTGTTCTTTTTTTTTTTTTTTTAACATTTTACAAACCTTTTTATTTATTTATTATTGGATAGAGACAGAGAGAAATTGAGAGGGGGTGGGGAGAGAGAGCTTTCCCCCTGCAGGTGGGGACCGGGTGCTGGAACCTAGGTCCTTGAGCACTGTAGTGTGTACACTTAACCAGGTGCCCCATCACCTGCTTCCCCTTATCCCCAGTTGAATCTCTGTGCTCTTTAAATAACTCCCCACTTCTCCCTCTGCTTCTGGCAACATATTTTCTCTTATTTTTGACTATTCTATTCAGGTAAGTAAAAGGGCCAGATCCTAACCAAAAAGTACACCTTAGCTAATGGAGTCATAGTTGTATGTGTGTGTGTTACAAATGATAATGCTGCACCAAGTGTGTGTGTGTGTGTGTGTGTGTGTGTGTGTGTGTGTTACAAATGATATGCTACACCATGGATGAACCTTAAATGCTTTTAAGGTTCAGTCATGGTGCAGTACATCACTTGCCTTTTGGTGCTGGGAACCAATACTAGCAATGCATCATGTACTCTACCACAGATTGGTACCCCAAAATCAAGAAGGTGACTTTTCTTTTTCTTCCTGCCTTCCTTTATTTCAGAGACAAAGGCAGAGAAGCAGAAAGTGAAAGAGACCACAGCACCAAAGCTTCCTTCAGTGCAGTAGGGTCTGGGCTAGAACCTGAGTCTCATAGCAAAAGAGCCCGTTGTGGGCTAGCTAACTTGTCTGCTTGCTATCTTCCTTTCTTTTAGAACTGAGGGAGCAGGAGGAAGTATAAAGTCCTTGAGGCAGGAATGGGACTGGTTAAAAAAAAAAAAGGTCAGAACAACTGGGGGAGGTGAGTAGCTGTGATAAGGGAAAAAACTTTTTTTTTTTCCTACCAGGATTATAGCTGGGTAGGTGCCTGCACAATGACTGCACTGCCTTCAATGATTATTTTTTCTTTTCCTTTGTTAGTGAGAGACACCTGCAGCACGGTTTTGCTGCTCCTGAAGCTTCTATCCTTACTAGGGGCTTGTGCCTCATCCTTTCACATAGTAATGGATGTGCCACCATAGACCCCAGACAAGACAAATCTTGTTTGGGCTTTAACTTTTACTCTAAGATAATAAGTGGTAGATAGCATAATGGTTATACAAAGAGACTCCTATGCCTGAGGCTCTAAAGTCTGAGGTTCAATACCCTGTACTACTGTCAGCCAGGGTTGGCCAGTGCTCTGGTGACTCTAAAAAAAAGAAAGAAGAAGAAGCCTTTGGAGGTTTTTGTTTGTTTGTTTGTTGTTTAGCTGAGGAATAAATGAATTCCATATTTCTTTTTTGTTTTTATTTGTACATTTTTTAATGAGTGGGAGAGAGATACACAGAGTGAGGCAAGAACACTTTTCTGCTCTGATTTTATGGTGGTGTGGGGGATTGAACCTAAAACTTTGGAGCCTCAGACATTTAGTCTTTGCATAACACTGTTATCTCTCCTGAGGAAGCAAGGACAATATGAGAAGGTCAAATAGAACTGTTACTGCTAGCAGCAAACTGCTACTACTGTTCCTCTCCTCCCCCTCACTCTCCTCCTTCCAATTCTAATATCACTTTATTGAAGAAATAAATGTTGATTAATGGAAGTTTTCTTGTTACGAGGGTACATTTCCATATTTCTTCCTAGTTCTGTTATTTCTAACATTGTTTAGAAGGCCAAGGAGCTCTTCTCAGAGATAATGACTTTTAAATTGAGAGCAGAAGATAGAGTAGTTTTTGTTTTTTTGCCCCCAGGGTTATTGCTGGGGCTCAGTGCCTACACTATGAATCCACTGCTCCTGGAGGCCATTTTTCCCATTTCTTCTTCCTATTTTTATTGTTGGATAGGACAGAGAGAAACTGAGAGAGGAGTGAAAGGAAGAGGGGGAGAGAAAGATAGACACCTGCAGACCTGTTTCACTGCCTGTGAAGTGACCCCCCCTTGTAGCTGGAGAGCTGGAGGCTTGAACTGGGATCGTTGTGCTGATCTTTGAGCTTCACACTGTGTACGCTTAACCTGGTGAGCTACAGCCTATTGAATTTTTTTTTTTTAAAGGCTAGAGATACAGAGGCAGGAAGAGAAAGAGACCACAACACTGAAACTTTCTTCAGTATGGTGGGGACTCAAGTTAATCATGGGTCACACATGACAAAGCAGTGAACTATCCAAGGGAGCTATTTCACCAGTTCAAGTAGAAATTGTCAAGGTTAGGATCACTATATGTATTGGAGGATAGAAGGGAAGTGGTTCTCTATGTGGAGAACAATTTTTACAACACTGAGAACAAATGTGTTTCATTAGTAATTTCAGTAATTGAATCCTCTCACTAGTAGGTAGATTTGGGGTGGGATAAGTCATCATGGAGCTATGACTTTAGGCAAAACAGTGTATAATAAAGTAAATTTTTTTAAAAAGCATTCATTTATTTATTCATGAGAAAGATAGGAGGAGAGGAAGAACCAGACATCACTCTGGTACATGTGCTGCCAGGGGATTGAACTCAGAACCTCATGGTTGAGAATCCAGTGCTTTATCCACTGTGCCACCTCCTGGACCACTCATACAGTAAAATTGACCATAGACTAATTGAAATAAACAATAATTTAGAGACAAGACTTTTTTCTTTCCTAATTTTTTTTCTTTCTTCTTTTTTTTTTTTTTTTTTTTTTTACCAGAGCACTGCTCAGTTCTGGTTTATGGTGGTGCTGGGGACTGAACCTGGTTCTTTGGAGCCTCAGGCATAAGAACACTTTGCATAATCATGCTATCTACAACCCCCTACACCCCCAAGACTTCTAGACATAAAACAGTTCTGATATTGAATTATCATTTATACTCTTTTATTCATTTTCTGACTTCCTTATTCCAGTTCAGGGTGGCTGGAACCTACCCTTAATTAGACTACATGACTTCTTGCACCCTTTGTAGTTTCATTTCCATAGCTCTAGGGCAGGGGTCTGTCTATACATGTGCTCTGGAGGCCTTTGCTATCTGTAGAATGGGAATGGGAACCATTAGTTGGTATTTTCCATCACCAAATCTTAAGATCTAGATATAGCACCCTCTTCACTTTTCCTGTCACTAGAAGAAAATGGCATCCAGATAAGATGACATTAGGGTTCTGGTTCCTACCAGTGCTGACATCATTAGTGAACTCACTTAACTGAGTTCATCATTATCATCATCTCCTCCTCTTCCCCCCCCCCCCCAACTTGTGCTCTGGTGATATCTTTTTCTTTTCCAACTTCCATATCACTTGCTTGAGGGAATGATGATTTACAGAACTGTTGTCAGGAGAATACATTTCCACATTTCCCCAAGATATCAGTACATCTCATCCTCCATCAAATCCATCTTGTTTCACATAGAGGTCATGGATCCTCTGACACCCCCTTAGTAATCCTTCTTCCTTCCCTTTCTGAGCCCCCAGTTTTGCTGCAATAGACCAGAGTCCATTGAGGTTACATTCTGTATTGTTCTTTGCTTTGTTTCTTAGGTCCCATCTGTGAGTGAGATTATCCATATTCATCCTTCTTCTGGTTCATTTCACTTGCTGTGATTCTATCCATATCCATTCATGTTGTAGCAAAAGAGAAGATTTTATCATTTCTTATAGCAGAGTATTCCAATATATATACTGTGTACTGTGGTTACACTTATGGTAAAGGACCACCTCCTTCCAAGAAAACATCTCATAGTCAATTAGTCTCTAGTGTCTAGCCATACACATACACACACACACACACACACACACACACACACACACACACACACACACACATATATTATTATTTTTTTCCTTTTAGAGAACTTCTCAAGTCTGCCTTTGGTGGTGCCAGGGATTAAATCTGGGACCTCAGAGCCAAGGCATGAAAATCTTTTCCATAACCATTATGCTATCTCCATGCCTTGTTTTTTGTTTGTTTTGTTGCCATTACCCTTCATCTTCATACTATAGTTTTTTGAAAGTTACATCCTTCTTCCCACTCAGAACTGTTCTCTTGCTGTTCTTTCTTGCCTGAAAGCCTTTTTAAAATAAGTGTATACTTTCTTTAAGTGTTCCTACCATCATTTGAAACTTCTAGTACCTAACACAGGATTGTCATGATTTCTTTTCACCAGAGAGCACTGCTTAGCTCTGGTGCAGAGGATTGAACCTGGGACTTTAGAGCCTTAGGCATGAGAGTCTCTTAGTATAACCATTATGCTATCTACCCCTACCCTGATTTTTTTTTTTTTTTTACCAGAGCATTGCTCAGCTTTGGCTTATGAAGGTTCTAGGAACTGAACATGGGACCTCAAAGCCTCAGACATTAAAGTGTTTTTGCATAACCATTGTGCTGTCAGCTCAGGATTGGCACACTTTTAGATTGGCTCAACTAAGGTCTGAAGGGTTTGGTGGATGATTACCAGACTGCAGTTTTCCTTATGATCTCTAGGTGTCAGTCTTAGCCTCACACCTCAGTCTAACCCAGCCCTTTCCTGGTGCCCTAGGAGGAGCTGTCAGCCTGGCCTGTAAATCCAGCATACTGGGAAGGGTTGTGGGAAAGTCATCTTCTTCTCCCAGGTTGGACACCTCCATCTGCTCTGGGTCAGCTGCCTTAATAGGGTGACTAACCATCCTAATTTCCCAACACTGAATGTTTAATGCTCCCAGGGTGTGAAACCTTCAGAACTGAAATTTAGAGAGAGAAACTAAGTATACTTTACATGAATATATATTTTTTAAAAAAACCTCCCACAATGTCTGACAATAGCAACCATTACTGTGCACCACCGGTTATAACGTACTTAGATACATTGCTCTGAGACAGGGAGATAGGGAGGGAGAAAGAGACCAAGCACCAAAGCTTTCTTCAGTGTGGTAGAGGTTGGACTCAAATCTGGATCATGCACATGACAAAGCAGAACACTATCCAAGTTCTGACCCAGTTCTAGCTTTAATTCCCACCATAAATCAATTCTGAGCATTACTCTGGGAAGAAAAAAAAAAAGAATGAATACCCGGTCATTTTCCTTCTGCTCTGTTGCTCATTTGGGAGTCTCCTGGGCTGTGAAGAGGAAAAAATAGGCAGTTCTGTGTAGACAGGGCAGAGGAAGAGGAACTTCAGCTTAGGCCTAGGGGGAGCGGTCCAGCTAGCATTGCTTGCTGTCATATGATAGAACTCTCACATTTTGAACTGGTGTGTATGTGGCCTGGGGAGGGCCTAACAGTATGCTATATCTCACTTAAGAGTCAGGATTGTGTTTCTTGGATTCCACGATGAACCCAGTCAGCTCTTACCTGGCTGCAAATATGTTTGGGGGAGAGGCACAGGAGTGAACCATTAGGAACTAGCCATATGTTAGAGGGACAAGGAAAGGAGGGTGAGATGGAAAGAGGTTATGGCAAAGGTTATACGAAGCCTAGTGTCTTGCCCAAGTTTGAACTTATGGAATGGTTGTAATTAATGGTATAGCTAGACTCTTCACTTGCTCAGAGATTCTGTAAGACTGAGTCTCTATCTATCTATCTATCTATCTATCATCTATCTTCTATCTGTCTGGTTAATTAATGTTAGGGAGAGAAAGAGAGCAAGAACCAGAGCATTACTCCAGCCCATGTAAGGACAGGGATTAAACTCAGGACCTTATCCTTCAGAGTTCATTGCTTTTACCCACTGTGCTGCCTCCCAGGTCACTGAGTTTCATTATTTTCCCCCCTCAGGAAGTTGTTTAGGCATTGAGTTACCTCTGAATACTAAACAAGTTTTGATAAGCTACCCAGGAGGAGGTGATACAGTAGTGGATAAAGCACTGGACTTTTCAGGCATGAGGTCCTGAGTTTCAATTGTGACTAAAAGGAGAAAAAAATTTGTGAAACAGACACCAACAGTGTGCTATTGATCTCTTCTTGCTAGGAGTTCATGTAAGCATTGACTTGGATCAGAGGAAACACATGGTTTTAGAGTCAGACAGAACTGGGTTCTGCTGGTTTTTTTTTGTTACATGATCTTTAGGAAGTTACTACCCTCTCTGAGTACTGATTTTATCACCTGATAACTAAGATATTAATAATATTCATGTTACAAGTTTGTTTTGAGGGCTACATTTGGTAACCAATGTATATAAAGCCCTAAATTTGATATATATGAATGTGATGTCTCTTTAGTGTTTATTATGTGGCAGGCCATGTTTAAATGGCTTATAAACATAGAATGAACGCATTTTTTTTTTCCTCCTCCAGGGTTATTGCTGGGCTCGGTGCCTGCACCATGAATCCACTGCTCCTGGAGGCCATTTTTTTCCCCCTTTTGTTGCCCTTGTTGTAGCTTCGTTGTGGTTATTATTGCCCTTGTTGACGCAATTCGTTGTTGGATAGGACAGAGAGAAATGGAGAGAGGAGGGGAAGACAGAGAAGGGGAGAGAAAGATAGACACCTGCAGACCTGCTTCACCGCCTGTGAAGCAACTCCCCTGCAGGTGGGGAGCCGGGGGCTCGAACCTGGATTCTTACTCTGGTCCCTGCACTTTGCGCCACATGCGCTTAACCCACTGCGCCACCGCCCGACCCCCAGAATGAACTCATTTAACCACATGTGTTATATACTCTTATTCTCTCTGCTTTGCACAGCTGAAAGTAAGATTCAGGAGCTTGATTAACTTGCCTGAAGTTACAGAGGTGGTAAATACCAGAGCCAGGATTTAGACCCAGCCTGTCAGCTTCCAATTCACATACTTAACTACCAAGCCACAATGCCAGAAGAAATAGGGCTGAATGAAGAATAGCTATTTTGATCATAGTAATTTAATACTGAGTGCTTTTTATACCCGTAATACTAAGTGTTAATTATTGGTGTATTTGGATGCAACATTTATCTTTTTTGTTCCTTTTTCTTTTTCCACAGCCATGGCAACAAAGGGTCTTTTGCTCTTACTACAGCAGAGTGTCCTGCCTTTGTCCTATCCAGCCCGGTGCATCAGTCTCTGCAAACAACAAAAGATGTGGCCACCCGGTTGGCTGTCCCTGCCCCCACCAGAGAGCCAAGGACTGGGACTGAGCTAGGAGAGCAGCAGACAGGTACAGATCAGCAGACTGGGAGCAGGGCTCACAAAGGAGAGGTCATGCTTAATAAACCTGATTAATTTCTTTGAGTGGCAACAATGCAAGCAGACAGGGGTGAAAAGAGGGACAGTAATTCATCCTGATTCCAAGGCAGAGAAGTGTAGTGTAGCTAAAACCAACACAAAGATTTTGTGGTGATGCTGCTGAGGCCTGGCAGGGCCTGGTGGGGTTCAGTTTTACTAGTAGCCAGAAGAAATCACTGTGAGCAAGTTGCTCACAGTGAGCTATTGGAGAGGAATCCCAAAAAGAGAGGGGGCAGAAAACAACCTGCCCAAGACATAAAATTGACCAGGATACTTGCCTGTTAATTCCCTTTCCACTATCTAGATGTGGATGCAATTGATAAGATCATAACAGCTACATTTAGCAGCCTGAGGAAGTGGTGCAGTAACTAGAACACTAGATTTAAAATCATGAAGTCCTGAGTTTGATCCCTGGTGTCACATGCACCAGAGTGATGATCTGATTCTCTTTCTCTCCTCCTTCCTCTTTTACAAGTTATTATTTATTATTATTTATTTTATTTAATGAAAGAAAGCTACAGAAAAAAATATACAGGGAGAGAGAGATCAGAGCACTGCTTAGCTCTGGCTTGTGGTGGTGCTGGGTGGTACTAGAGTTTGAACCTGGAATCTCAGAGCCTTAGGCATGGAAGTCTTTTGCATAACCATTATGCTGTCTCTGCAGTCCCCTCCGTCTATCTATATCTACAAGCAAATAAATCTTTGAAAAATAATAGCAGCATTTAGTTGACATTTATTGTGTACAGGGTGCTTCACAGAGCAGAAATTATGGCAGAAAGCTCAAGTAACTTGCTCAGTCATAAAATTATTATACACAATGATGACTCTAACCCAGTCTGCTCTCACACACCCTGCAGACTCCACCTATAGTTTCAGCACATTTATAATTCTGTTTGATGGCTCATCTTCCCACCAGACAGGAAGTCCTCTGTAGCAGGAACCATAGCTGATTCAAATCTCTCCTCCTTTAACCCTTGGCAGATGTTAGAGATGTAGAAGCTCCTATGGTCACTATTATTCTCACTCTAACACTCTTTCTGGGTGAGCTTAGTCATGCATTTGGCTTCAATTCCCACCTCTCAAAGGAGAATATTTAGAGAAGGCATATGGTTGACTCCTTCACCTCTATTCCACTCCAGATGATTAGCCTGAGCCCATTATATTAACTCCATCTTTCTTGCCAGAAATCAGTTTGGGAGTGGGCATATGTTTAGGAAAACTAAGGGGATATTTGCTTGGGGGCTTCTGGGAAAAGTACTTCACTCCTAGGAAAGAACCATTGGAAATAACAGTGCCTTCTCTTTCTGGAAATGTCGAGACTGGATGTATCCTGTAACTCCTGTCGCCATTGTGCTCACTGTAAAGATGGCAGAGTCAAGAGCTGAAGGAATCTTTATCCATATATACTTATTAATTTTCTTAGAAGCTTTCTAAAAATGTGGTACAGTATCCTGTTTATTTAAGTTATTAAGTTTCATTCATCTAAATTATAGTACTTTTCCCCATTCATACATACATATATATGTTTATTGTTGCCAAGGCTTCACCATTCTGGGCTGACTTTTTCAGGGAGAAAAAAAGACAGAGGGAAAGACACTGTAGCACAGTCAAAGACCCTTCAGTTTGGTGGGGGCCAGGCTTAAATTGGGGCTGCGTACCTGACAAAGCAGGCATACAATGTAGGTGAACTATTTTGCCAACCCTCATATAGATATTTTGTATATTTTTATTATGTATATTTCATTTTGGGGAGTTTTTATTTTTTATAATCTTTTATTTATTGTATAGAGACAGGCAGAAACCAAGAGGGAAGGGGGAGATAGAGGGAGAGAGACACCTACAGCACTGCTTCACCACTTGCAAGGCTTTCCCTCTGCAGGTGGGGACTAGGGGCTTAAACCTGGGTCCTTGAACATTGTAACATGCATTCAATCAGGTGTGCCACCACCCATCCCCAGGATTGTTTATTTATTATTAAAAATCATTTTATTGAGGAGATCATTAAAAATTTTTTTTTCCATCAGAGCACAGCTCTGGCTTATTGTGGTGTTAGGGGTTGAATCTGGGACTCTACCTCTGAGTTACCTCTCAAGTCCCTGGAGACATTGTCCTTGAATCTACTAAGCCTAGATGCCACCTTAGTGCTGAACTTGCTGGTATAAAGAGATTTGAATATCAAATATTACTGAAGCCATTCAGAGTGAGCTTTCTGGTATTTGTGGTAGAATACATCCTTACTGAAACAATCAAGACATAGGACGGACATTTTATGACTTTTGTCATATGAAAAACTTTTTTCCTTAACTTTTTTTTTCTTCTGGAGCTTCATGCTTGCATGAAGCTACACTTCCAGAAGACTTTATTTCCTTTCAATCACAAATAGAAACTGAGAGGGAGAGAAGCATAGACTGATAAGGAGAAACTCCACAGCACTGCGCCATCACTCATGAAACTTTGCCTGTGTATGGAGCTCCCATGTGGTGGCTGGGGACTTGAGACTGGGTCCTTGTACATGGTTAAAGTATCTTCTCTACTGAGTGAGCTATTATCATTAATTATTATGAATTAGTATAAATTATTCCTGGCCCTGGAATAATTTAGTATGTATGTTAAAATGTCTTTGACTTGGGGGCCGGGTGGTAGCACAGCGGGTTAAGCGCACATGGTGCAAAGCATAAGGACTGGCTTAATGATCCTGGTTTGAACCCCTAGCTCCCCACCTGCAGGGAGTCACTTTACAAGTGGTGAAGCAGGTCTGCAGGTGTCTCTCGTTCTCTTCCCTTCTCTGTCTTCCCCTCCTGTCTCAATTTTTCTCTGTCCTATTGAACAACAACGACAGCAGTGACAACAACAATAATAACAGCAACACTAAAGGGCAACAAAAGGAAAAAAATAGCCTCTAGGAGCAGTGGATTCATAGTGCAGGCACCAAGCCCCAGTGATAAACCTGGAGGTAAAAAAAAAAAAATTCTTTGGCTTAATGCTTGTTTTTTCTTCTGATTTAAAGATTAAGGCTTTCATTTCTTCTTTTTTTTTTTAAAAAATCTTTATTTACTGGATAGAGACAGCCAGAAATCAAGAGGGAAGAGGAAGATGGGAAAGAGAGAGAGACACCTGCAACACTGCTTCACCACTCGCAAAGCTTTCCTTCTGCAGGTGGGGACTGGGAGCTTGAACCTGGGCCCTTGTGCAATTGTAACATGTGCACTCAACCAGGTGTGCCACCACCTGGCCCTGCTTTCTTTTCTTTCGTGTAGTGCTAAAAGTATTAGAGCACTAGTGTGCCTGATAATTAAATTGACCCTGGCTATAGGTCTCAAATGGCCATATTAAATCTTTATCTTACTTTGACCTTCTAATCTTTTTATCCAACTGCTTATTGGGTAGTTCTATTTACATGCCTTCCTTAAACTCAACATACCCAAAGCTAAACAGTTTCCTCCACATTGTTCTTTGTCCAGTGTTCCTGTTTCAGTGAACTGTGAACTCCCAGCTAGTTGCACCAGCCAGAAATCTGGGACCTCAACTTCTCCCTCACCCTATGCTCAATCTATCACCAAATGCTGTCAATTTTCCCCTCTTAAATGGCTCTTAAAAGCATTTACTTGTTTCCATTTCCACTTCTATCTCCACTGCTATTGTCATAATCCATGTTACCAGCATCTCTTGCCTGGATTTCTGCCATGCCATGGACCCTAATGGTCTCCCTGAAGCTCATTCTCTCTGTAATCTTTTATCTACACTGCCCTCAGAAGGATCTTTACGAACTGCGAACCTGATCCCATTATCTCACCAGCTAAACCTGCTGATGGCTTTTTGTTGCTCTTATGACAGAAACTTGCACCTTCAGCAAGGCCTCAGAGGTCTGCTTAGTCTGACCTCTGCTTCATCTTGTTTTCTCCTTGGTCTCCATGCTTCAGCCACATGATCTTCCCTTGATGCCTCACATTCAAGCATTCCTTTCTGTCATAAGATCCTGCACACACTATTCTATTTCCTTTAAAAAAATATTTACTTTTTAAAATTTGCCTCCAGGGTTATTGCTGGGGCACAGTGCTTGCACCATGAATCTTCTGCTCCTGGGGGCCATTTTTCCCATTTTGTTGCCCTTGTTGTTATAGCTTTTTTTGTTACTAGATAGAGAAATCAGGAAAGAAGGGAAAGACAGAGAGGGGGAGAGAAAGATAGACACCTGCAGACCTGCTTCACCACTTGTGAAGTGACCCCCCCACCTGCAGGTGGGGAGCTGAGGTCTTGAACCCGGATCCTTAAGCCAGTCCTTGTGCTTCATGCCATATGTGCTTAACCCACTGTGTTACTGCCCAGCCCCCAGATATTTACTTTTTTATTACATATAAGAGAGGCAGGTTCACATGCGACATAGACAGAGGGAGAGAGAGAAAAGCCAGAGCACCATTCTGGTACATGTGGTGCTGGGGATAGAACTGGAAATGTCAGGCATGGAAGTCTGGTGCTCTGTCAGTTGAGACATTTACCCAGCTGCTATAGGCTCGGTGCCTGCATTATGAAACAACCAAAGTGTCCAAGGACAGGTAATTGATTAAAGAAGTTGTAGCATATAGACACAATGGAATACTACTCAGCTATAACATGATGAAATCTCTTTTGCTACAATACTGGCTTGAACTTGAGTGATTCATGCCAAGTGAAAATAGCCAGGAGAAGAAGGACAAATACTGAATAATCTCACTTACAGGTAGGGCTTAATAAACACATTTCTCTCAAGCCTTGACTTTTAGGGGACTGTCACATTATCTTGTATCAATAAATTTAATTTGTGAGTCACATTTCTTTTTTTTTTAATTTAAGAAAGGATAAATTAACAAAACCATAGGGTAGGAGGGGTACAATTCCACACAATTCCCACCACCCAGTCTCCATATCCCACCCCCTCCACTGATAGCTTTCCCATTCTCTATCCCTCTGGGAGCATGGACCCAGGGTCATTGTGGGTTGTAGAAGGTGGAAGGTCTGGCTTCTGTAATTGCTTCCCCACTGAACATGGACATTGACTGGTCGGTCCATACTCCCAGTCTACCTCTCTCTTTCCCTAGTAGGGTGGGTCTCTGGGGAAGTGGAGCTCCAGGACACACTGGTGGGGTCTTCAGTCCAGGGAAGCCTGGCCGGCATCCTGATGACATCTGGAACCTGGTGACTGAAAAGAGAGTTAACATACAAAGCCAAACAAATTGTTGAGCAATCATGGACCCAAAGCTTGGAATAGTGGAGAGGAAGTGTTAGGGGGATAACTCACTGCAAACTCTAGTGTACTTCTGCTTTCAGGTATATATTTTGCACTAGTTTGTGGATATGTGTGAACATATGTTCTCTCTCACAGAACCTGGTCTATATCTAGGTTTTGGGACTTTGTTAGAAAGTGAGCCACCTGGGATGGAATTAGAGAATACTATGAAAGGAAAGGTCTCACCCGAGTAATGAAGCTGAAGGGTTGTCATTCCACATGTGAAGTCTCTGGACACACTCTGAAGTGAAGCATGTTGAGGTGGCAATCATTGCGTTGATTAGGTTGTGATCGGCAGATGCAATATTATTTGATATGGATTGGGAGAGGCATGCGGGAAAGTGGGCCCTACCCAAGGGTTCCAGGACTGGGGGAAGTAGAGGCTCTATAGTGGAGATGTGAGGTTCCTGCTGTCTTAGGGTTCAAAAAGACAATGGATAGTTAATGTTATCATCACATTATTTGGTAATTGGGTTAACTTTGAGAAGTCCTTTTGTTAGGGTTTGCTGTATAGTACCCAGTATCTTGTATATAGCTATGCTATTGGTTGTGAGTCACATTTCTGTTGTATCTCTTTGGATAGGTGCTTTTATTTTATTTGTATAAATTGTTAGGAGAGAAACTGCTGGTTCTTATCTAATTTTATGAGGCATCTCTAGACTGGTATTCACAGGGGCCAAACCAATTTAAATTCCAACCAGCAGTGAAGACTGTTTCTTTCCCCCCACATCCTCACCAGCACTTGTCTCTGTCTTTTAAAATTTTTTAAAAATAGTTATTTATTTATTTTCCCTTTGTTGCCCTTTTGTTGTTGTTGTTATTGATGTCAGCATTGTTAGATAGGATAGAGAGAAATGGAGAGAGGAGGGGAAGACAGAGTGGGAGAGAAAGATAGACACCTGCAGACCTGCTTCACCGCCTATGAAATAACCCCCCTGCAGGTGGGGAACCGGGGGCTTGAACTGAATCCTTAGCCAGCCCTTGCGTTTTGCGCCATGTGCACTTAACCTGCTGCACTACCACTGGATTCCCTGTCTCTGTCTTTTTTTTTTTTATGTATGACATTCTCACAGGTGTGAAGTGGTGTGACATTATTGTCTTTATTTACATTTCTTTGATAATCACTGACTTGAGAATTTTTTTCATATATCTTTTAATTACATGGTCATCTTCTTTGGTTAAGATTCTGTCGATATCCTCTCCCCATTTTTTAAAAATATTTTTAAAATTTATTTCTTTTAGGGGAATTAATGTTTTACATTTAACAGTAAATACAATAGTTTGTACATACATAACATTCCCCAGTTTCCCATTTAACAATACAACCCCCACTATGTCATTTATCATCCTTCATGGACCTGTATTCTCCCCACCCACCCACCCCAGAGTCTTTTACTTTGGTGCAATATGCCAATTCCATTTCAGGTTCTACTTGTGTTTTCTTTTCTGATCTTGTTTTTCAACTTCTGCCTGACCTCTCCCCATTTTTAATTTAAGTTTTTTGTAAGGATGAGAGATAGGAATAGAGACACAAATTGATTGGATTTAGACCAAATTAGCTGGGCAGCCTAGCAGAAAGGCCCAAAGAAGACAGATCCCAAAATCTAATTCAGGTTGGGCTCAACAAATGATACTCAATGCTTAAACAACTGGGAGAAAGTCTAAAGTCATCAGATAAAAAGAGGACTACAAAAGTTGGATAAGGGCAAGAGACGTCTGACCCACTTAATAATGGCCCCTTTAAAAAAATTTATTTATTTATTTATTTTATGAGAGCACTGCTCAGCTCTGGCTTATGGTGGTGCAGGGGATTCAACCAAGGACTTTGGAGCCTCAGGCATGAGATTCTCTTTGCATAACTATTATGCTATCTACACCTGCCCAATAGTGGCCCTTTTGGTCACTATCCCACCACCTCATCATCCGGGGCCCTAGTTAGGGAATCCTTGGATTCCCATATGCATATGATGGGTCTAGACCTCTAAAGGATCCCTCTTTCTACCACCACTGGTCGCTTTCATAAGGAACGGCATCTTGCAGGCCCTCCCAGGTCCTTTTCCTCACCATAAAGCAATGACAGTCTCCAAAGGGAAGCTAGGGGTTTCCTGTTCTGCCACTCAAGAAAGACTGGGCCTGGAAAAGTGCATCCTGCAATATCCCCAGCTGTGACCATGATCTGTGAGCTCAGATCAATAGGGACTTAGAGGTTACACAGGCTCTGGTGATATACAAGCCCTGGTTCAGGTGGATGGAGGTAAATACTTAACTTTATTTACATATTTATTTTTTTTTTTGCAAGAATGGGAACTACTTATTGCCCTAATCCAACTTTCTAGCTCTTTTCTCTACTCTGACACCATTCTCTCAGACAATATTCGTATCCAACTTAAGCCTAGCTATCAAACTCAAGCAAAACTACTATAGTTGTATGCCCCCAGGAACATGCCTAGAATGGACTTCCTAGCTTTCTTATACTTTAAGATCCCTAATCTCATCTGCTCTATTCCTACTTTTTGGCTCCTATTCATTAGCCACTTTGCCTCAACTTTGTCCTGCCACCTTCCAGACACCAAGTTGCAGATGCTACCATGATTCTATCCTGACTTCTCTAGGCAGATGACCTCACCAGTGTGTCCTGGAACCCTGCCTCTCCAGACCTCTGGCCAACTAGAAAAAGATAGAAGCAGGCTGGGAGTATGGATCACCCTGCCAACGCCCACGTCCAGTGGGGAAGCAAGTACAGAAGCCAAAATTTCTACCTTTTGCACCCCCAAAACAACTTAGATTCATACTCCCAGTGGGGGAGAAGCAATATGAGGAAGATAAGAGGGCTCTGAACTCTTACTCCCAGCACCAGAAAAAAGAGAAGGAAAAGGAGAGGGACATATGGGGGTAGTAATGTTGTCATAGTGGTTTGGAGGGGAAGAGAGGATTGGATCAGGGAAAAAAAGGGGGAAATTATGTATAAATGTAGACAGATAGTTGTAGAAATTATGGTTGGCCCATGTCTACAACCTTGGGGGAACTTTGGTGGCTTGTCGTGGGGAGACTGAAGATTCAGAACTCTGGTGGTGGGAATGGTGTGGATTTAAACCCCTGTTGAAATGTAATTTTGTAAAATAAAAAAAAAAAAGGGGCTGGATGGTGGCACACCTGGTTAAAAGCACATGCTACAATGCATAAGGACCCAGGTTTCAGCCCCCAGTCCCTACTGGCAGGGGGAAAGTTTTGCGAGTGGTGAAGCAGCGCTGCAGGTGTATCTCTGTCTCTCATCACCTCTATCTCCACTTTCCTCTTGATTTCTGCCTGTCTCTATCCAACAAATGAACAGATATAATAATAATAATAAAGAGAGACAGAGGAGAGATACCTGCAGCACTTCTCCACTGCTCATGAAACTTCCCCCCTGCAGGTGGAAACTAGGGACTTGAACTTAGATCTTTGTGCATAGAAAGATATGCACTGAGCCAGGTGAGCCACCACCCAACTCCCTCTTCCCATTTTTAAAAAATCTTTTATTTGCTTTTCCCCCTTTTTGTTGCCCTTGTTGTATTGTTGTTGTTGTTATTCTTATTGTTGTCATTGTTGTTGAATAGGATAGAGAGAAATCGAGAGAGGAGGGGAAGACAGAGAGGGGTAGAGAAAGATAGACACCTGCAGAACTGCTTCACTGCCTATGAAGTGACTCCCCTGCAGGTGGAGAGGGAGCCGGGGGCTCGAACTGGGATTCTTAGGCCGGTCCTTGTGCTTCATGCCACATGTGCTTAATCTTTTTTTTTAAATTTACTTTTTAATTGGATAAGAACAGAGAGAAATTGAGAGAGAAGAGGGAACTAGAGACTCCTGCAGCACTGCTGCACCACTTGTGCAGCTTCCCCCTGCAGGTGGGGACCAGGGGTTTGAACTTGTGCACTGTAATGTGTGCACTTAACCAGGTGTGCCCCTTTCCACCCCTTACCATTTTTAATTTTTAACATTTTTTTCAATTTATAAAATGGGGGGCTGGGTGGTGGCGCACCTGGTTGACTGCATGTGTTACAATGCACAAGGACCCAGGTTCTAGCCCCCGGCCCCCACCTGCAGAGGGAAAGCTTTGTGAGTGGTGAAGCAGTGCTGTAGCTGTCTCTGTCTCTCACCCTCTCTATCACTCCTTTCCCTCTTGATTTCTGGTTGTCTTTATCCAATAAATAAAGATTAAAAAAAATTATAAAATGGAAGTATTGACAAGACCATAGGATAAGAGGGGTACAGTTCCACACCATTCCCACCACCAGAACTCCCTATCCAGTCCCCTCCCTTGATAGCTTCCCTATTCTTTATCCCTCTGGGAGCATGAACCCAGGGTCATTATGGGGTGCAGAAGGTGGGAGGTCTGGCTTCTGTAATCGCTTTCCCGCTGAACATGGGCATTGACAAGTTGATCCATACTTCCAGCCTGTCTCTCTCTTTCCCTACCCTTCCTATTTTTTAATGTGGTTTATTTGTTGCTGAGTTTCTGTGAGTTCTTTATGTATTTTGATCATTGTCCAACTGTGTAAAGATTTTTTCCCATTCGTTGGAGTGCCTTTCTGTTTTAATGATGGTTCCTTTCACTGAGCAGAAGCTTTTCAGTTTGATATAGTCCCACTGATTTATTTTTGCTTTTGTTTTTCTTGCTGTTGGACTTGAGTCTTCGAAGATGAAGTAACATCACAGATGTTCTGCCAATGTTTCCTTCTATATATCTGATAATTTTAGGTCTAATATCCAAGTCTTTGACCCACTGGAGTTGACTTCTGTGGTGGCCTTTTTTGTTTGTTTGTTTGTTTTTGCTTCCAGGGTTATTGATAGGACTCAGTGCCTGCACTATGCATCCACTGCTCCTGGAGGCCATTTTCCCCATTTTTTTTTCTTTTTTAAAAAATATTTATTTATTTATTCCCTTATGTTGCCCTTGTTTTATTGCTGTAGTTACTAATGTCATTGTGTCGGATAGGACAGAGAGGAATGGAGAGAGGAGAGGAAGACAGCGAGGGGGAGAGAGAGCTGGGGGGGGGGGGGTCCTTAATGCTGGTCCTTGCGCTTTGTGCCACAAGCGTTTAACCTACTGCGCTACTGCCCAACTCCCCATTTTCCCCACTTTTGTTGCCCTTCTTATTGTTGCTGTTGTTGCACAGGACAGGGAGAAATCGAGAGAGGAGGGGAAAACGGGGAGAGAAAGATTAACACCTGCAGGCGTGCTTCACCGCTTGTGAAGTGACCTCCCTGCAGGTGGGAAGCGCAGGGCTTGAACTAGGATCCTTTGCTGGACCTTGTGCTTTGTGCCATGTGCAGCTTAACCCACTGTGCTATCGCCCACTGCCATTTTACTTTATTTTATTTTATTTAGTTTTATTAACGAGAGGGATAGAGGAGAGAAAGAACCAGACAGCACTCTGGCACATGTGCTGCTGGGGATGGAACTCAGGACTTCATGCTTGAGAGTCCAACACTTTTTGCATTGCACCACCTCCTGGACTGCTGCCCTCCCCTTTTAAAAACAATTATTTATTCACTTATTTTTACCAGAGCGCTGCTCAGCTCTGGTTTCTGGTGGTGTAGGGAATTGAACCTGGGGCCTTGTAGTTTCAGGCATGAGAGTTTCTTTGCATAACCATTATGCTATATACCTCTGCCCCATTTATTTTATTTTGCCACCAGGGTTATTGCAGGGGTTCTGTGCCAGCACTACAAATCCACTGTTCCTCGCAGCCATTTTTTTCCCCTCTCTCCAATATACTTGATAGGACAGAAAGAAATTGAGAGAAGAGTGTGATAGAGAGGGAGAGAGACAGAGAGACACCTGCAGGCCTGCTTCACTGCTTCAGAGGCTACACCCTGCAGGGGGGAGTGAACCCAGGACCCTGCACATGGTGGTATGTGTGTTTAACCAGGTGCACCACTGCCTGAAACACCCCCCCCATATCATTTATTGAAAAGACTCCCTTTCTCCATTCAATATTCTGTAGTAATAAATTCTGTAATTCTGTAATATTCTCCCTTGTAATAGACTGTAGGTGTGAGGGGGGGATTTAAAAAAATTCAAATTTATTTTATTTTATTTTATTTACCAGTAGGGTTATCGCTGAGGCTTGGAGCCGGTACTATGGATCAATTGCACCTGGCAGCCATTTTTCCTCCCCCCCTATTTTATTTTTACTTGACAGGACAGAGAAATTGAGAAGGAAGGGGAGACTGAAAGGGAGAGGGAAAGACCCCTGCAAATCTGTTTCACTACTTGTGAAGTGTGCCCCCTGCAGATGGAGAGCAGGGCTTTGAACCTGGATCCCTGAGCTTGGTGATATGTGTGCTTAAATAGGTACACCGCTGCCTGGCCCCTGAAAATTCCAGTTTAAGTTTTGGTTTTTTAAAAATTTTATTTATTTATCCTTTTGGTTCCCTTGTTGTCTTTTTATTGTTGTTGTTATTATTGTTGTTATTGGTGTCATTGTTGTTAGATAGGACAGAGAGAAATGGAGAGAGGATGTTGAACCAGCCTTGCATTCCTGGGATGAATCCCACTTGGTCATGATGAACAATCTTTTTGATGTGTTGCTGTATCCGGTTGGCCAAGATCTTGTTTAATATTTTGGCATCTATGTTCATCAGAGATATTGGTCTGTAGTTTTCCTTTTTTGTTCTGTCCCTATCAGCTTTTGGTATCAGGGTGATGTTGGCTTCATAAAAGGTGGAAGGGAGTATTCCTGTTTCTTCAATCTTATGGAATAGCTTAAGAAGTATGGGTATTAACTGTTTCCTGAAAGTTTTGTAGAATTCATTTGTGAAGCCATCTGGTCCAGGACTTTTGTTGTTGGGGAGATTCTTAATAACGGTTTCAATTTCTTTGTCTGTGATTGGTGCATTTAGATTTTGTAGTTCTTCTTGGTTCAGTTTTGGAAGTGCATAGGTTTCTAGGAATTGTTCCATTTCTTCCAGATTCTCTAGCTTGGTGGCATATAGTTCTTTATAGAAGTTTCGCAGAATTCTCTGGATTTCTGTGGTGTCAGTTGTGATATCTCCTGCATCGTTTACAATTCTATTAATTTGAGTCTTCTCTCTTTTTTGTTTGGTGAGTCTGGCTAGGGGTTTGTCAATTTTGTTTAATCTTTCAAAGAACGATGAGTATGGGATGATCCCACTCATCAACAGAAGCTGACTAAGAAGATCTGAAAGGGAAACTAAAAGCAGGACCTGATCAAATTGTAAGTAGGGCACCAAAGTAAAAACCCAGTGGTGAGGGGTAGGCATGTAGCTTCCTGGGCCAGTGGGGGGTGGGAGTGGGCGGGAGGGATGGGTCACAGTCCTTTGGTGGTGGGAATGGTGTTTATGTACACTCCTAGCAAAATGTAGACATATAAATCAGTAGCTAATTAATATGAGAGGGGGAAATCAATTGTATGTCTCAGAGTTTCTCAAAAGACAAACTGAATCTTTTTAATATATAGGCTACGTATTTGATATGCGGACTCTCTCAAAAGCCTAGACCAAGTAGATTAGAAGCTTCCAATAGCACAGCTATATACAAGATACTGGGTACTGTACAGCAAACCATAACAAAGGGACTTTTCAAAGTTAACCCAATTAACAAATAATGTGATGATAATATTAACTATTGAGTGTCTTTTTGAACCCTAAGACAGCAGGAACCTCACATCTTCACTATAGAGCCCCTACTTCCCCCAGTCCTGGAACCCTTGGATAGGGCCCACTTTCCCGTATGCTTCTCCCAATCCAAACCAAATAACATTGCATCTGCCGATCACAACCTAACCAAAGCAACGGTTGCTACCTCAACATGCTTCACCTCAGAATGTATCCAGAGACTTCACGTGTGGAATGACAACCCTTCAGCTTCATTACTCAGGTGAGACCTTTCCTTTAATAGTACACTCTAATTTCATCTCAGGTAGTTCACTTTCTAACAAAGTCCCATAACCTAGATATACACCAGTTTCTGTGAGAGAGAGCTTATGTGCACACGTATCCATAAACTACTGCAAAATATATACCTGAAAGCAGGACTATACTAGAGTTTGCAGTGAGTACCTCCCTAACACTTCCTCTCCACTATTCCAAGCTTGGGATCCATGATTGCTCAACAAATTGTTTGGCTTCATATGTTAACTCTGTTTTCAATCACCAGGTTCCAGATGCCACCAGGATGCTGGCTAGGCTTCCCTGGATTGAAGACCCCACCAATGTGTCCTGGAGCTCAGCTTCCCCAGAGTCACACCCTACTAGGGAAAGAGAGAGGCAGACTGGGGGTATGGACCGACCAGTCAACGCCCATGTTCAGCGGGGAAGCAATTACAGAAGCCAGACCTTCTACCTTCTGCATCCCTCAACGACCCTGGGTCCATGCTCCCAGAGGGATAGAGAATAGGAAAGCTATCAGGGGAGGGGGTGGGTTATGGGGATTGGGTGTTGGGAATTGTGTGGAGTTGTACCCTTCCTACCTTATGCTTTTGTTCACTAATCCTTTCTTAAATAAAAAATTAAAAAAAAAAATTAAAAAAAAAATTATAAAAAAAAAAAAAAAAGAAATGGAGAGAGGAGGGGAAGACAGAGAGGAGGAGAGAAAGACAGACACCTGCAGACCTGCTTCACTGCCTGTGAAGTGACACCCCTGCATGTGGAGAGCCGGGGGCTCGAACCGGCATCCTTATGCTGGTCCTTGGGCTTTGTACCACGTGTGCTTAACCTGCTGTGCTACCTCCCGACTCCCTAAAAATTCCATTTTATAGGGCTGACAAAGAAGCTCATTTTAATAGTGTCTCTGCTTTGTCATGTATGATAGTCAAGTTTAGGACTAGTCCCCACTAGCCACTAGGCAGAAGCTGTGGTAAGATGGTCTTTCTCTCTGTCTCTCTGAAAAAGTCAGCCTAGAGCAGTGAAGCCTCAGTGAGATGATTTTTAAAAAAAGAAAGAAAAAAGAAATCCAGGGGTGGGAGATATAACATAATAGCTATGAAAAAAATGTTAATGTCTGAGACTCAGGTCCCAGGTTCACTCCCCAGCACCACCATCAACCAGAGCTCAACAGTACTCTAGGAAAAAAAAAAGAAAGAAAGAAAGTGAGAAAAGAAGAAATTCTATTTAATATGCACACTGCCTAACACAAATCTTGAAACACTATTCAGTAAATGTTGGATTAAAAAAAAAAAAGAATAGATGAGTAGATGGATGCTTAAGTATAAGCATCACAAGGCTAGATAGACATGGACCTTCCATATGATCCAGTAATTCCTCTCCTGGGAGGAATTATATCCCAAGGACTCCATAACACCCAACTAAAAAGACGTGTGTACTCCTATGTTCATAGAAGCACAATTCATAATAGCTAAAACCTGGAAGCAACCCAGGTGCCCAACAACAGATGATGGCTGAGAAAGCTGTGGTATATATACACAATGGAATACTATGCAGCTATCAAGAACAATGAACCCACCTTCTCTGACCCATCTTGGACAGAACTAGAAGGAATTATGTTAAGTGAGCTAAGTCAAAAAGATAAAGATGAATATGGGATGATCCCACTCATCAACAGAAGTTGAGAAAGAAGATCTGAAAGGGAAACTAAAAGCAGGATCTGACAAAATTGAAAGTAGGGCACCAAAGTAAAAACCCTGTGCTGAGGGGTAGACATGCAGCTTCCTGGGCCGGTGGGGGGTGGGGGTGGGTGGGTGGGATGGGACACAGTCTTTTGGTGGTGGGAATGGTGTTTATGTACACTCCTAATAAAGTGTAGTCATATAAATCACTAGTTAATTAATATGAGAGTGGAAAATTAATTGTATGTCTTGAAGTTTTTAAAACACAGACTGAGACTTTTTAATATATAGGCTGTGTATTTGATATGCGGACTCTCTCAAAAGCCTAGACCAAGTAGATCAGAAGCAACCAATGGCACAGCTATATACAAGATACTGGGTACTATACAGCAAACCCTAACAAAAGGACTTTTCAAAGTTAACCCAATTACCAAATAATGTGATGATAACATTAACTATCCATTGTCTTTTTGAACCCTAAGACAGCAGGAACCTCACATCTCCACTATAGATCCTATATTTCCCCCAGTCCTGGAACCTTAGGATAGGGCCCACTTTCCCGCATGCCTCTCCCAATCCATATCAAATAATATTGCTGCCGATCACAACCTAATCAGTGCAACGATTGCCACCTCAACATGCTTCAGCTCAGACTGTGTCCAGAGACGTCAGGCATGGAATGTCAACCCTTCAGCTTCATTACTCGGGTGAGACCTTTCCTTTCATAGTATTCTCTAATTCCATCCCAGGTGGTTCACTTTCTAACAAAGTCCCAAAACCTAGATATAGACCAGGTTCTGTGAGAGAGAACATATGTTCACACATATCCACAAACTAGTGCAAAATATATACCTGAAAGCAGAAGTACACTAGAGTTTGCAGTGAGTTATCCCCCTAACACTTCCTCTCCACTATTCCAAGCTTTGGGTCCATGATTGCTCAACAATTTGTTTGGCTTTGTATGTTAACTCTCTTTTCAGTCACCAGGTTCCAGATGCCATCAGGATGCCAGCCAGGCTTCCCTGGACTGAAGACCCCACCAGTGTGTCCTGGAGCTCGGCTTCCCTAGAGACCCACCCTACTAGGGAAAGAGAGAGGCAGACTGGGAGTATGGACCGACCAGTCAACGTCCATGTTCAGCAGGGAAGCAATTACAGAAGCCAGACCTTCCACCTTCTACAACCCACAATGACCCTGGGTCCATGCTCCCAGAGGGATAGAGAATGGGAAAGCTATCAGGGGAGGGGGTCGGATATGGAGACTGGGTGGTGGGGATTGTGTGGAGTTGTACCCCTCCTACCCTATGGTTTTGTTAATTTATCCTTTCTTAAATAAAAAAAAAATAAAAAAGAATAGATGAGTAGATGGATGCTTAAGTATAATACTGAAGAAAAAATGCCATGGGGGCTGGGTAGTGGTGCACCTGGTTAAGTGTTCACTTTACCATGTGCAGGGACCTAGGATCGAGCCCGGCTCCCTGTCAACATGAAAATGCTCTCTCCCTCCCAATCTCCTCTCTAAATCTCTCTCTGTTCCATTAAAAAAAAAAGGCATGGGGGTGAATGTCATATATAAATTTATTGTTTCACAGCTCAAAATTTCCTTTGTTTGCCTTGCTTTGTGACAATAGACTCTAGAAAAAAAAGAGTTCTGATTCACCATGGTGGAAAACCATAACCTTCAGAACTAATCTAGTTCTTCAACCCAGATTCCCTTAATTAAAGAGGAGACTGAGCTCTGTTGAAGAAAAACCTTCACAATTGACACAAATACCTACACTATACATCTTCTCAATGTTTTATAAAGAAGCCTAGTGTCATTTATGATAGTGACAGTACTGGAGAAAAGGAAATTCCCAGACTTTTGGGGACGATTAAGCACTAGTTCTGCACTGGAAGCCCAGAATGTCTCTGTAGGTCAATAAGATGTGAGACCAGTTGGTTCCTGGACCTACCTGTGGTTATTTTTCCAGCTCCATAGAGAGAATTACTTGATAGACATGCTTCACCTGAGTGAAAATACCTGCATTTGGCTCTCTAACCCACAAAACACAACAATGATGACAGAAATAACTAAGAGGAAGTGCCTGGACTTCCTCTTCATATTTAGGTAAGAAACCAGAAACAGTGATGTATTTCTTGGTGAACTGCAGAGTTTAGTACAACATCAAAGACTTGAAAATGCAAGACTGGTGCTATCTATAATTTCTCTATTTAATTCACCTGAATGGGCCATAGAAATTAACTATAGATTTTAATAAACTTAGTATGTAACACCAATTGTAACTTCCATTATAAATAAGCATGTTTTAAAGCTATTTATTTATTTATTTATTTATTTTCCTCCAGGGTTATCACTGGGGCTCAGTGCCTACACTATGAGTCCACTTCTCCTGTGACCATTTTTTTCCATTTTATTTGATAGGAAGAGAGAAATTGAGTGGGAAGGGGAAGATAGAGAGGGAGAGAGAAAGATAGACACCTGCATATCTGCTTCACTGCTTATGAAGTTTCCCCTCTGCAGATGGGAAGCTAGGAGGCTCAAACTGGGATCCTTACATGTGTCCTTGCACTTTGTACTATGTGTGCTTAACCTGGTGTATTACCACCCAGAACCCAAAGCTATTTATCTTTATGAAGCAGAGAAAGAGAGAGAGAGGAAGAGAGAGAGAGAGAGCAAGAGAGAGAATAACAATCAATTTTGGCATATGGTAATGCTGAGGATTGAACCTGGGACCTCTAGGGTCACAGGCATTTAAATCCTATGCTCTAAGACTTAGATATTTCTCTGGCTTCCATAAACAAGTATTTTTACTGGAGCACATCAACAAAGCCCCAAGTCCCTTTCTCCTCCCAGAAAGGCAGGGCCACTTGCATGCACAATTTCATTACTCTGGGCCACTTAAAAAAAAAAATTGAACCGCCTCTATTCCTTCATATGTATATTGCCTTTAGGGTTATCACTGGGGCTTGGTGTAGGCATTACAAATTCGCTTCTCCCAGCAGCTTTTTTATTTTTATTTTTTAGGGTTTCCTTTTTAAATATATTTTAAAAATATTTTTATTTTCCCTTTTGTTGCCCTTGTTTTTCATTGTTGTTGTAGTTATTATTGTTGTAGTTATTATTGTTGTTGTCGTTGTTAGATAGGACAGAGAGAAATGGAGAGAGGAGGGGAAGACAGAGAGGGGGAGAGAAAGACAGACACCTGTAGACCTGCTTCACCACTTGTGAAGCAACTCCCTTGCAGGTGGGGAGCCGGGGTCTCAAACTGGGATCCTTACGTGGGTCCTTCTGTTTTGCGCCACCTGGCCACCTGCGCTTAACCCACTGTGATACCGCCCAACTCCCTTTTTTTTTTCTTCTCTTTTTCTTTTTTTCTATCATTCTTTCTTTTTTTTTTTTAAATTTTATTTATTTATTTATTTACCCTTTTGTTGCCCTTGTTGTTTTATTGTTGTAGTTATTATTGTTGTTGTTATTGATGTTGTTGTTGGATAAGACAGAGAGAAATGGAGAGAGGAGGGGAAGACAGAGAGGGGGAGAGAAAGACAGACACCTGCAGATCTGCTTCACCACCTGTGAAGTGACTCCCCTGCAGGTGGAGAGCCGGGGGCTTGAACCAGGATCCTTATGCCGGTCCTTGTGCTTTGCGTCACCTGCACTTAACCAGCTATGCTACCGCCCGACTCCCCATTCTTTCTTTTTTTATTATTAGCTAGGACAGAGAAATTGAGAAGGGAAAGGGAGGGGCCAGGTACACATGGTACAGGGCACAAGGACGTAGATTCAAGCCCCTGGTTGCCACCTTCAGGGGGAAAAGCTTTACAAGTGGTGAAGCAGTGCTGCAGGTGTCTCTCTGTCTCTCTCCCTTTCTATTTCTCCCTCCCCTCTCAATTTCTCTATCTCTGTCTGATAATAAATAAATAAATAAATAAATAAATAATTTTAAAACTCACTTGGGGTTGAAGTCTAGGCCTTCCATATATTAAAGCAGATGCCTTACCTAGTCAGGTGTCTTCCTGCCTGCCCCCTTGGTAACTTGTTATACAACTATTCTGACTAATTTGTTGTTGTTATGCTAAATTTCAAGAACTGTCAGAAGTGATTTGATTTTACATGGCAGTGCCAACAGTACATATTCATAGTCTGATCTCAGAGCTATATATACTGTCAAACTCTCAGTCATACTATCATCTGAGGTCTTGATTGTCTTGAGACAATGAAAATATTCTTGTCTATCATATTGATGGTGTTATGCTAATTGCATCTGATTAACAGATAATAGCTATTATTTTTGAAACTTTAGTTTTAAAAGATATGTGCAGACCACATGTTGAGACAAACTTTCAGAGTTTTTGGAGATTGAGTGAACTGGAATATATTGAAATATCCTTTCTAAATTGCTAGGCAAACAAGAAAAGGGTCTGTAACATTTTCAGGCTGTCGAATAAGATGCTATTCTACTTGATGCTTATGATCTAGTGGATTCTATGATAATCAAGGATCTCTAGCAAATAAAGATGATGAATAAAAATAAAAGATGATGAATAAAAATCAGGAGAATAACAGTATAGTCCCCTAAGAATATGAAGCGAATCTATGCCCTTTCATCAGCCACCCCAATGCTGACTTGATGGATTCATGAAGGATGAAAGCTATGTTTGGGTTCAACAACATGGATTGCCCCTTAAGGAAGGTCACTTAACTGCTAGCCACTATTGAGTACCTGTTCTGATAACAGATGTCAACACTGAGCCTTCAATATGGCAGCATACCCTAAGGGGACAAGCCAAGCACCTGGGAGTTGACTGAATACATTAGATCTCTTCAATCTCGGATGGGTCAAAATTCATCCATAGGAGAAGAAACATATATTATGGATATGAATTTTTCATCCCTGTCTGTAATGTTTTTGCTAGTTCCACAATATATAAGCATTGTCAAAATTTTTACCAATTATCTTGTTATTTTGTCCATGAGTGTTGAGTTCACACCCAAATAATAAATAGTTTTACTATAAATATTGGATTATTGGAAAAGTCATGACACATTTTTGCATAGAAAAACAGAAAAATATGTTGTGACTTTTCTGACAACCCGGTATCACTATTTTTTTTTTTGTTATGAAGACATGTCATTTTATTATTATTATTTTTTTTAATTTTTTATTTAAGAAAGGATTAGTGAACAAAAGCATAAGGTAGGAGGGATACATCTCCACACAATTCCCACCACCCAATCCCCATAACCCACCCCCTCCCATGGTAGCTTTCCCATTCTCTATCCCTCTGGGAGCATGGACCCAGGGTTGTTGAGGGTTGCAGAAGGTAGAAGGTCTGGCTTCTGTAATTGCTTCCCCGCTGAACATGGGCATTGACTGGTCGGTCCATACCCCCAGTCTGCCTCTCTCTTTCCCTAGTAAGGTGTGTCTCTGGGGAAGCTGAGCTCCAGGACACATTGATGGGGTCTTCAATCCAGGGAAGCCTAGCCAGCATCCTGGTGGCATCTGGAACCTGGTGATTGAAAAGAGAGTTAACATATGAAGCCAAACAATTTGTTGAGCAATCATGGATCCCAAGCTTGGAATAGTGGAGAGGAAGTGTTAGGGAGGTACTCACTGCAAACTCTAGTGTAATCCTGCTTTCAGTTATATATTTTGCAGTAGTTTATGGATACGTGTGCACATAAGCTCTCTCTCACAGAAACTGGTGTATATCTAGGTTATGGGACTTTGTTAGAAAGTGAACTACCTGAGATGAAATTAGAGTGTACTATAAAAGGAAAGGTCTCACCCGAGTAATGAAGCTGAAGGGTTGTCATTCCACACGTGAAGTCTCTGGATACAGTCTGAGGTGAAGCATGTTGAGATGGCAATCGTTGCTTGGTTAGGTTGTGATCGGCGGATGCAATATTATTTGGTTTGGATTGGGAGATGCATACGGGAAAGTGGGCCCTATCCAAGGGTGCCAGGACTGGGGGAAGTAGGGGCTCTATAGTGAAGATGTGAGGTTCCTGCTGTCTTAGGGTTCAAAAAGACAATTAATAGTTAATATTATTATCACATTATTTGTTAATTGGGTTAACTTTGAAAAGTCCCTTTGTTATGGTTTGCTGTACAGTACCCAGTATCTTGTATATAGCTGTGCTATTGGAAGCTTCTAATCTACTTGGTCTAGGCTTTTGAGAGAGTCCGCATATCAAATACGTAGCCTATATATTAAAAAGATTCAGTTTGTCTTTTTTTTTTTTTTAATTTTATTTATTTATTCCCTTTTGTTGCCCTTGTTTTATTGTTGTAGTTATTATTGTTGTTGTCGTTGTTGGATAGGACAGAGAGAAATGGAGAGAGGAGGGGAAGACAGAGAGGGGGAGAGAAAGACAGACACCAGCAGACCTGCTTCACCGCCTGTGAAGTGACTCCCCTGCAGGTGGGGAGCCGGGGTTCGAACCGGGATCCTTATGCCGGTCCTTGTGCTTTGCGCCACCTGCGCTTAACCCGCTGCGCTACAGCCCGACTCCCTCAGTTTGTCTTTTGAGAAACTTTGAGACATACAATTGATTTCCCCCTCTCATATTAATTAACTACTGATTTATATGTCTACATTTTGCTAGGAGTGTACATAAACACCATTCCCACCACCAAAGGACTGTGACCCATCCCTCCCGCCCACTCCCACCCCCCACTGGCCCAGGAAGCTACATGTCTACCCCTCACCACTGGTTTTTTTTTTAAATTAAAAAAAAATTTTTTTAAATTAAAAAAAAATTATTTATTTATTCCCTATTGTAGCCCTTGTTGGTTTTTTTGTTTGTTATAGTTATTATTGCTGTTGTTACTGATGTTGTTGTTGGATAGGACATAGAAAAATGGAGAGAGGAGGGGAAGGCATAGGAAGGAGAGAGAAAGACAAACACACCTGCAGACCTGCTTCACCGCTTGTGAAGTGACTCCCCTGCAGGCGGGGAGCCAGGGGCTCATACAGGCATCCTTACCGCTGGTCCTTAACACTTTGCACCACGTGTGCTTAACCCGCTGCGCTACTGCCCGACTCCCCCAGTGTCACTATTTAAAAGTAGCTGGGATAGTAAGATGATGGAATGACTTACTAAAGACATAGTTTTGGTGTCAATTGAGAGACAACTCTTTGAAACAATAAGACTTTGTCTTACTGGATTCAGTATATGCTCTGATTCAGAGTTAGCTATATAGTACTTTCTCCTCCATAACTAGAATATGTGTTTACGATGTCTAGGCAGCAATGTATACAAATAGTATTGCCTCAATTCACTGTTACACCAAGGAACCCACTAAGGATTTTTTTTCTACTGTCTTGCCAGCTTTCCTTTTAGATAAATTGAAGGTATTATTTCCTATCTTTTTTTCTTTCCTCCTTTGTTTCTTCCTTTCTTTCTTCCTGTTTTTCTCTTTCTTTCTTTCTTTAAAAAATATTTAATTAATTAATTAATTAATTTATTTATTTATTAATGAGAAAGATAGGAGGAGAAAGAAAGAACCAGACATCACTCTGGCACATGTGCTGCTGGGAATTGAACTCAGGACCTCATGCTTGAGAGTCCAAAGCTTTACCACTGCGACACCTCTCAGACCACACTCTTTCTTCCTTTCTTCCTTTCTTTCTTTCTTTCTTTCTTTCTTTCTTTCTTCCCTTTTGTTGCCCTTGTTTTATCATTGTAGTTATTATTGTTGTCGCTGTTGGATAGGACAGACAGAAATGGAGAGAAGAGAGGAAGACAGAGGGGGGAGAGAAAGATAGACACCTACAGAACTGCTTCACCATTTGTGAAGCGACTTCCCTGCAGGTGGGGAGTCGGGGTCTTGAACTGCAGGTGTCTTTCTTTCCCCCTCTCTGTCTTTTCCTCCTCTCTCGATTTCTCTCTGTCCTATGCAACAACAACAGCGATAATGACAATAATAACAAGGGCAACAAAAATGGAAAAAAATGGCCTCCAGGAGCAGTGGATTAGTAGTGCAGGCATTGGAGCGCAAGGACCAGAGTAGGATCCTGGTCCCACCTTTAGGGGAGTCACTTCACAGGCAGTGAAGCAAGTCTGCAGGTATCTATCTTTCTCTTATCCTCTCTGTACTTCCTTCCTCTCTCCATTTCTCTCTGTCCTATCCAACAATGATGACATCAACAACAATAACTACAACAATAAAACAACAAGGGCAATAAAAGGGAGTAAATAAATAAATAAATATTTTAAAAAATTAATCCACCTTCTCCAACCCATCCTGGATGGAGCTCAAAGGAGTTAGGTTAAATGAGATAACTCAGAAAGAGAAAGACAAGTTTGGGATGATGCCAAAAAAAACATAAACAGAAGTTGAAAAAGAAGAATAGAAAGGGAAACACAAACCAGAAATTGACTGACATTAGAGTACTGCACCAAAGTAAAAAACTCTGGGGGAGCGTGAGGGTAGATTTTCAGCTCCACTATAAGGGTGTGGGAGTAAGGACACAGACCTTTGGTGGCAGGAATGATGTTAGTACACATTCCTATTAACTTATGGTCTTATAAACTACAATTTAATCAATATAAGAGGAGAAAAATAGATTGAGTGTCTGGAACATTTTGACGCATAGACCCGAGTTCTGAGTATATATTCCTTTAATCTAAGCGCTTAAGGTTTCAAATTGATAACCTGATTGAATTTTAACAGTGAGCTTAAATTGTTAATTTCTAATAATGAGTTTTTGAAATATTGAATCACCTATAATGTTTTTCTATCATCATTTATTTACTTTTTTTTTATATAAAAAGGAAACATTGACAAAACCATAGCATAAGAGGGGTACAACTCCACGCAATTCCCAACATCAGGACTCTGTATCCTATCGCCTCCCCTGATAACTTTCCTATTCTTTAACCCCCTGGGAGTATGGACCCAAGGTCTTTGTGGGATACAGAAGGTAGAAGGTCTGGCTTCTATAATTGCTTCCCTGATGAACACAGGTGTTGACAGGTCGATCCATACTCCCAGCTTGTATCTATCTCTCTTTCCCTAGTGGGGTGGGGCTCTAGGGAAGTGGGACTCCAGGACACATTGGTGGGGTTGTCTGTCCAGGGAAGTCTGGTTGGCATCATGCTAGCATCTGGAACCTGGTGGCTGAAAAGAGGGTTAACATATAACGCCAAACAAGTTGTTGACTAATCATGAACCTAAAGGCTGGAATAGTGCAGATGAAGAGTTGGGGGGGAGTGTCTCCATTTTATAGATAGCTAGTAGGCCTATTTTATTTATATTCCAAAGGGCCTGTGGCTATACTAGTTTTTTTTTTTTTTCCCTGAGCCTGAAGTCTGAAATGCAGGTGGACCCAAGTTATTGTCTGGGGAGATGATGTCATGGCTGGAAAAAATGACCAGAAAGCTGCAGGGAAGAGAGCAGCTCCCAAACATGAGAAAGGTGCATAGATATTGTTGACTGTAGACCCCATCCATTTGATGTGATCTGGGGCCCATATTCAGCTTAGGAGCCTATGTGACCTCCGCATCCCTATAGATCTGAACTCACATTCTTTTTTTTTTTTTAATATTTATTTATTTTTTTGTTGTTGTTGTTGCCCTTGTTGTTTTTATTATTGTTGATGATGATGTTGTTGTTGGACAGGACAGAGAGAAATGGAGAGAGGAGGGGAAGACTGGATGGGGAAGACAGAGGGGGAGAGAAAGATAGACACCTGAAGACCTGCTTCACCGCCTGTGAAGTGACTCCCCTGCAGGTGGGGAACCGGGGGCTCGAACTGGGATACTCAAGCCGGTCCTTGCGCTTTGCGTCACATACGCTTAACCCGCTGTGCTACCGCCTGATTCCCCTGAGCTCATATTCTGTGGTCATGAGTAGGAACATTCCAACCTGCCCCAATATCAACCCATCTTCCTCAGGCATGCCATAGAGTATTTTGTCCAGCCTGCCTTTGGAGGATGGAACATTCTCTACCATTGTTGATCCAAGTTGAGGGCAAGGTCCTATGGGGGCCCACAAAGGGGTCTATTGTGTTGTTCCTGATAGAGATGACCAGTAACAATGGAGCGTGGGATTTATTTGAGGTCTAGGCCCATCATGTCTGTTTGGGAATCTCAGGACTCTCTGACTAGGGCCCCAGCTGATGGGGTGGCCTGATAGTGACTAAAGAGTCATCGCTAAAGTATGCCAGTCTCTTGTTCTTATTCAGCTTTTGCAGTCCTTGCTTTGATAAAGTTAGCTTTGGAGTGATAAATCACCTATAATCTTAGACCAGGAAGACCAGAAGCAACTGGTCTTGTCAGTATATAAGATAAGTTATTTGTAAATAGCATTAAATGACATAAATCATAGTAAGGTCTTGTATGGTACACTAAATCCAAGCCATGGAATTTTCAAAGTAAAACAAATCCCCAAATAACTTAATTATAACAGTAACTATCTGTTGACTTCTTAAACTCTAAGACAGCAGGAACTTTCCACATTCTCTATAAAATCCATATTTCTCCCAGTCTTGGAACTTCTGGGGCATGGCTCATTTTCCCACACATTTCTCTCAGTCCACACCATTTGATACTGTATCTGCTTATCTCAACCAAATTAATGGAACAAGTACCACCTCAACATGTTTCATTTCAGACATATCCAGAGATACTAGGTGTGGATGTCAACCCTTCAGTTCCATTACTCTGCTACCAAGTTGCAGTTGCTACCATGTTGCCAGCCTGACTTCCCTTGGCAGATGACCTCACCAAAGTGTCCTGGAATTCCACCTCTCCAGAGCCTTACCCCACTAGGGAAAGAAGAAACAGGCTGAGAGTATGAATTGACTTCCCAATACCCATATCCAGTGGAGAAGCAGTTACAGAAGCCAGACCTTCCATCTTTTGCACCCCATAATGACCCTGGGTCCATACTCTCAGAGGAATCAAGAATAGGAAAGCTTTCAATGCAGGGGATGGGATGTGGAACTCTGGTTGTGGAAATTGTGTGGCATTGTATCCCTCTTATCCAACAGACTTGCTGATCATTATTAAAACAATAAAAAAAATAATAAGGAATAGTTGAGACTAACCATATGTTTTCTAAGAGGAAGTTTGAGGATCCATGGTCTCTGACTGTGGGTTAAAACAGCAAAAAATGCCATTTCCCCTTCATGCAAAAACTGGGTAACAGAGTTTGACTTTCTGTGGCATCAGGCAGAGGGTGCATGTTTGGCTTTAACTTGAACATATTTGAGATTCCCTCAGGCTACAAGAGCTTGTTGTTGTTGGGACATTTCCCTCTGTGCCAGATGCTTGTGTTTGGAAAGTCTCCAAGCCACTGATGAGCAACAAGTTGTTGCCATTTATTTCTGGGCTAAGTTTAAAGTTGATGCTGTTTATGGTCTGAGCTTATGACTTCTTTCCTTATTATGCATTTTTAACATGTGAGTTGATATTGATGGCAAGAATTGGGTAAATGGAGAAGAGAGGTGGTGCACAACAGGGAAAGAAAGTGTAGGAGCCTTTCAATTCGATACTTAAGTGTTGTTCAAGTTTGGGTTGTGTGACCCTGTAACATCTGGGTGTCACAAATAGACTAACTGCAGGAAATTGTCTTTCTGCATTGTTACAACACATTCTTACACTGGAACTTCCCCTCCACCCTCTCACAGGGCATTTTCTGCTTTTGCACTCAAATCTTCTACTGCTCCATTCACTCCCCTTATAACCTTTTATTAGATTGTAAAACTCATAGATAACCAATGCTTCCAGATTGCCTATTAATCTAGGTACCTGTAAACTTTACTGTGGGCCTGGGCCAATACAATTTAGGTTATATCTGCTAATGTTACCTCTTTGTTTTTATTTGTTTATTTATTTATTTATTTATTTTGCCTCAAGGATTATTGCTGGGGCTCAGTGCCAGCACTAGGAATTTACTGCTCCTGGTGACCATGAATAGGACAGAGAGAAATTGAGAGGGAAGGGGGAGATACAGAGAGGGACAGAAAGGTAGGCACCTATAAATCTGCTTTACCACATGTGAGGGGACCTCCCATGCAGGTGGGGAGCTGGGGGCTCAAACTGGGATCCTTGCGCGGGTCCTTGCACTTTGTACTATGTGCATTTAACGCAGTGCACCACCATCCTACCTCCCTAATGTGACCTCTTTGTACCTACGGACTGGAGTGAGATCTGGGGAAATTTTGGTATAAAAACATTACCAAAGGGGCCAGGTGGTGGCGCACCTGGTTGAGCACACATTACGGTGTGCAAGGACCCAGGCTCAAGTCCCCAGTTCCCACCTGCAGGGGGAAAGCTTCACAAGTGGTGAAACAGGGCTGCAGGTGTCTCTATTTCTCTCTCCTTTATCACACCTTCCCTCTAGGTTTCTGGCTGTCTCTATCTAATAAAAAAATAAAGGTTATAAAAAATAAAACACACACACAAGGGGCCAGGTGATGGCACACCTGGTTAAATGCACATATCACTGAGTGCGCACAAGAACCTGGATTCGAGTCCTGTTCCCCACCTGCAGTGGGTCGCTTCATGAGCAGTGTAGCAGTGCTGCTGGTGTCTACTTAACCTCTCCCTCTCTATCTCCTTTACCCTCTCAATTTCTCTCTGTGCTATCAAGTATAATAGAAAGAAGAAAAAATAAAAAGGAAAGGAAAAAATAACCTCTAGGAGTGGTGGAGTCATAGTGCAAGCACCAAGTCCCAGTGATAACCCTGGTGGCAGAAATAGTAATAATAAAAACATTACCACGCTAAATGTTTTCTAAGAAAAAGACTCATTTTGCAAGAGTCATTGAAAACAAAATAAAGAAGTCAAAATAAAACAAAGATATGGAAAATAATGGAAAACAAAAATATGGAAACAAAACAAAACAAAACAAAAATGGATATGGAAAATAATGGAAAACAAAATAAAGAAGTCATTCACAAATGGACCCAAACTACTAAATGGGGAAAAGGAAAGTCTCTTTAGCAAACAGTGCTGGGAAAGTGGGTTGGAACATGCAGAAAAATCAAGCTGAGCCACTACATTTCACCACACACAAAAGTAAACTCCAAATGGATCAAGAACTAGCATGTTTGAATATAAACCATCAAATACTTAATGGAAAATATTAGCTAAACTCTTTAAATTTTAAAAATTATTTTATTAAAAATTATTATCTCTATTGGATTGAGACAGTCAGAAGTTGAGAGGAAGGGTAAGGTAGAAAAGGAGAGAGACTGAGAGACACCTGAAGCATTGCTTTACTACTTGTGAAGCTTTTCCCCTGTAGAGAACTGGGGGCTTGAACCTGGGTCCTTGAGCAATGTAACACGTGTGCCAGGGATGTGGAGACAGCATAATAGTTATGCAAAAGACTCTCATGTCTGAGGCTTCCAAGGTCCTAAATTCAATCCCCTGTCCCACCATAAACCAGAGCTGAGCAGTGCTCTGGTGCCTCTTCCCTCTCTCCTCTCTGCCTCTCTATATCTCTGTCATTAAAATAAAATAAATAAGGCATAAAAAAGAGAGTGAGGGGCCAGATAGTGGTGTACCTGGTTGAGTGCACATGTTATAATGTGCAAAGGCCCAGGTTCGAGTCCCTGGTCCCCACCTGCAGGGGGAAAGCTTTGCAGGCGGTGAAGCAGTGCTGCAATGTCTCTCTGTCTCTCTCCCTTTCTGCTTCCTTTTCAATTTCTAGCTGTTTCTAGCTAATAAATAAACACAATAAAAAAATTAAAAACTCATAAAAAAGTAAGTCTTGTGGTCTGGGAGGTGGTGCAATGGATGGAACTTCAGGCTCTCAAGTATTAGGTCCTGAGTTCAATCCCCCGCAGCACATGTGCCAGAGTGATGTCTAGTTCTTTCTCTCTCTCCTCCTATCTTTTCCATTAATAAATAAATAAAATCTTTTAAAAAAAATAGTAAGTCTAAAAGCTGGCAAGATAGGTCACCTGGGAAGGTGATTGCTTTGTCATGTGTAAGACCCAGGTTCAAGTCAGGCCCCCACTATACTGGGGAAAACTTTGGTGCTGTAGTATCTTTTTTTTTTCCCTCCAGGGTTATTCTTGGGCTTGGTGCCAGCACTACGAATCCACTGCTCCTGGAGGCTATTTTTCCCATTTTGTTGTCATTGATGTCGTTGTTATTGTTATTGTTATTGTTGTTACAGCCGTTGTTGCTGTTGGATAGGACAGAGAAAAATCAAGAGAGGAGGGGAAGACAGAGAGGAGGAGAGAAAGATAGATACCTGTAGACCTGCTTCACTGTTTGCAAAGCAACCCCCCTGCTGGTGGGGAGCTGGGGGCTCAAAACTGGGATCCTTTCTCCGGCACTTGCACTGGTCCTTGCTCTTTGAACCTTGTGCGCTTAACCCACTGCACTACCGCCCTGTCCCCAGTGCTGTAGTATCTTTACATTCTCCATTCCCAGTTCCTCCTCCCTTCCCCTCCCCACACCTCCCCTCCCCTCCCCTCCCCGCCCCTCCCCTGCCCTCCCCTCCTCTTTCCTCCTCTCCTCTCTTCTCTTCTCTTCTCTTCTCTTCTCTTCTCTTCTCTTCTCTTCTCTTCTCTTCTATTCTCTTCTCTTCTCTTCTCTTCTCTTCTCCTCTCCTCTCCTCTCCTCTCCTCTCCTCTAGTGAGAGAGGAGGAGGAGAGAAAGAAAACCAGAGCATCACTCTGGCACATGTGCTGCCAGGGGTTGGACTCTAGACTTCATGCTTGAGAGTCCAATGCTTTATCCACTGTACCACTCCTGGACCACTCTGTCTTTTTTATCCCAATTTCTATCTGAAAGGAAAAGAAGAGGGCAGCCTGGAGAGCTTAATCCCTGATGGTCACAATAAATAAATAAATAAATAAATAAATGTGAGTCTTCTGAGAATGTATGGGAGAAACCATGTCCCCAAAATCTTTGAGGATAGATTTTTTTCCCCCACCCAGCATTCTGTAAGATGGTGCAGTGGATAAAGTGTTGGACCTCAAACATAAGATCCTGAGTTGGACCTCTGGCAGCGCCTATGCCAGAGTGAGGCTCTTTATCCCTCCCCCACCCTCTCTTTCTCATAAATAAGTAAATATTTTAATAAATATTTTATTTATTAGCTAATGAGAAAGAGAAGAGAAAGAAAGAACCAGACATCACTCTGCACATGTGCTGGCCAGGATTGAACTGGGGACCTTATGCTTGAGAGTCCAGCTTTATCTATTGCATCACCTCCTGGACCACAATAAGTAAATCTTAAAAAAAATTTTTTTTCCGTTCAAGAAAAATGGCAAGAAGGTCTAGGATGTTTCTAAGAGAATGATCACAAGAATGGATCAGAAGACAAAAAAAAGGAACTCAAAAGTGCTAGTTGATAGAATGGACAAGGGAGTTGGGTGATGGTGCACCTGGTTAAGTGCATGTTACAATTATCAAGGACCCAAGTTCAATCCCCAGTCCCCACCTGCAGGGGGGAAGCTTCATGAGTGATAAAGCAGGGCTGCAGATGTCTCTTTCCCTCTTTTTTTTTTTTTTTAACCAGAGCACTGCTTAGCTCTGGTTTATGGTGGTGCAGGGGAATTGAACCTGGAATTTTGGAGCCTCAGGCATGAAAGTCTCTTTACATAACCATTATGCTATCTACTCCTGCCCTCTTTCTCCCTCTCTATCTCCCCCTCCACTCTTGATTTCTGACTGTCTCTATCCAATAAATAAATAAAGATAATAAAAAATAATAAATAAAAATGGACAAAACAGGGGCCCTATTCAAGAAGTCTGAGATTCCCAAACAGACATGATGGGCCTAGACCTCAAATAAATCCCACGCTCCATTGTTACTGGTCATCTCTATCAGGAACAACACAATAGACCCCTTTGTGGGCCCCCATAGGACCTTGCCCTCAACTTGGATCAGTAATGGTAGAGAATGTTCCATCCCCCAAAGGGAGGCTGGACAAAATACTCTATGCTACACCTGAGGAAGATGGGTCCTGAAATTGGGGCAGGTTGGAATGTTCCTACTCATGACCACAGAATATGAGCTCAGATCTACAGGGATGCAGAGGTCACATAGGCTTCTAAGTTGAATATGGGCCCCATATCACATCAGATTGATGGGGTTTACAGTAAAAAATATTTATACACTTTTCCCATATTTGGGAGCTACTCTCTTCCCTGATCCAGATTTCTGGTCCTTTTTCCAGCCATGACATCATCTCTCCAGACAATAACTTGGGTCCCTAGTGGGGGTTGTATTGTTATATAGAAAACTGGGAAATTTTATGCATGTACAAACTATTGTATTTACTGTCAAATGTAAAACATTAATTCCCCAATAAAGAAATAAAAAAAAATAACTTGGGTCCACCTATGCATATCAGATTTCAGGCTCAGGGGGAAAAAAAAGTAGTATGGCCACAGGCCCTTTGGAATATAACTAAAATATGCCTACTAGCTATTTACAAAACAGAGACATCCCCCCCCCCAACTCTTCATCTGCACTATTCCAGCATTTAGGTTCATGGTTAGTCAACAACATGTTTGGCTTTATATGTTAACCCTCTTTTCATCCACCAGGTTCCAGATGCTAACATGATGCCAACCAGACTTTCCTGGACAGACAACCCCACCAATGTGTCCTGAAGCTCCCATTCCTCAGAGCCCTGCCCCACTAGGGAAAGAGAGATACAGGCTGGGAGTATGGATCGACCTTTCAACACCCATGTTCAGCAGGGAAGCAATTATAGAAGCTAAACCTTCCACCTTCTGCATCCCACAATGATCTTGGGTCCATACTCCTAAAGGGATAAAGAATAAGAAAGCTATCAGGGAGGGGATGGGATACAGAGTTCTGATGTTGGGAATTGTGTGGAGTTGTACCCCTCTTATCCTATGGTTTTGTCAATGCTTCCTTTTTATAAACACACACACACACACACACACACACACACACGGACAAAACAATAGCCAGAAGTCCTTATAAGATCAAAAATGACTTCCATGGTAATTTTCAGATAAGTAAACTGGAATGAGAAGGCATTTTGGCATTTGTTGTCTAAAAAAATGAAATGTCTAGATAGATTATCTTTAGTTTTTTTAAAGTTATGTTTAAAATATTTATTTTATTTCTGATGGAGACAGAAACAGAGAGGGAAGGGGGATAGAGAGGGAGGGGGCAGGGGTAGATAGATAGCATAATTATTATGCAAGGAGACTCATGCTTGAGGCTCCAAAACCTCAAATTCAATCCCCCACAACACCATATAAATCAGAATTAATCAGTGCAGGTGGAGACTGGGAACTTGAACCAGGGTTCTTGTGCATGTTAACAGGTGTGTTCTACCAGATGTACCACCAACCAATCCCAGGATAGGTTACATTATGGTGATAAGATTCTGATGATGATCAAGATCCATGGATGATAATAGACATGGGAAGCCGTGTGGAATGGAGAAAATTGGCATTGACTCTGAACGAATCAAGGAAATTGAGAACCCAGAATGTAGGCTGGCTGTTCAGATTGCAGAGCTGAGGTTATCAGAGAGGGGAATGGTCTGAAAGATGCAGGGGTTCAATAGACTGATAGGAGGCTAGTGATACTTTGGTGGTAGTGTGTTAAAATATGAAGAAGTGTGAGATTGTACTTTTTTAATTTTTTTACTTAAGAAAGGATTAATTAACAAAACCATAGGGTAGGAGGGGTACAATTCCACACAATTCCCACCACCCCATCTCCATTTCCCACCCCCTCCCCAGTAGCTTTCCCATTCTCTATCCCTCTGGGAGCATGGACCCAGGGTCATTGTGGGTTGCAGAAGGTAGAAGGTCTGGCTTCTGTAATTGCTTCCCCGCTGAACATGGGCGTTGACTGGTCGGTCCATACTCCCAGTCTGCCTCTCTCTTTCCCTAGTAGGGTGGGTCTCTGGGGAAGCGGAGCTCCAGGACACATTGGTGGGGTCTTCAGTCTAGGGAAGCCTGGCCGGCATTGAGATTGTACTTTCAAAGGTTATATAGTTTGTGTTTTCCTTTACCTCCTCTACCCCCCAGAGCACTACTCAGCTTTGGATTACGGTAGTGCAGGAGAATGGACCTGGGATCTGGGAGCTTCAGGCATGAGAGTCTGTGTGCAAAACCATCATGTTGTCTCCCCCACACAGGCTATATAGTCTTGTAAAGAAACATTATCTCCAAAAGAGATGGCTTAGTTATGTGGGTACTGATGCCACACAGAAAGGTAATTGGAAAAGAGAGGGAGACTTGAATGATAAGCTGTAAATCAGAGAATGACAAGTCATGACCAAAAGGTTGGGGACTCGTAGAGAATTTTGACCTGGTGGCTTGTGATACCCCCTACTCCCTGTTTTAGCTCTGGCACAGAAGCTATGCCTGGCACACAGCAGTCATTCAAAAAGTATTTGTTGAATAAATGAGTGAATAAATTTATTTTTTTAAGAGAAGCTGAAAAATAAGAAAACAAAGCAGAACTTGGACTGGGTCTGGTGTATTGCACCAAAGTAAAAGACTCTTGGGTAGAGGGGAGGGTTCAGGTCCTGGAACATGATGGCAGAGGAGAAACTAGAGGGTTGCACCTAGAATTATTATGTGGAAAACTGAGAATTGTTACACATGTACAAACTACTATATTTTACTATTGACTTTAAACCATTAATCCCCCCAATAAAGAAAATTTAAACAAGAAAACTAATGGAGGGGGGAAAGCATCAAAATAAGGGGGCCAGGTGGTGACACACCTGGTTGAGCACACATATCACAAGACACAAGGACCCAGGTTTGAGCCCCTGGTCCCCATGTGCAGGGGGAAAACTTTGTGAGGTGAAGCAGTACTACTTCAGAAAGAGAATCTTTCTGTCTCTCTCCCTCTATTGCCTCCTCACCTCTCCATTTTTGACTGTTTCTATCCAACAAATAAAGATAATTTAAAAAGAAAAAGAAAGAAAAACATCAAAGTACACTACGTATCTAGTCCATGCTTTTGCCTAAACCTAGAGACAAGCCAAGCACAGTTGCATCGTGAAACTGACAGGGCTGGATGGAGAGTCAATTCCAAATTATAAAATGGTGTACTCTGGAGGTCACAAACAGGAGAGAGGTTCTAAGCCTGGGTGATTAGTTGGTGATAAAAATGAGAACTTTTAGGGGCCAGGTAGTGGCACAGTTAGTACAGTGCATACATTACCATGTACAAGAACCTGGGTTCAAGCCCCTGAGCCCCACCTGCAGGGAGGAAGCTTCAAGAGCGATAAAGCAATAATGCAGGTATCTGTCTTCCTCCCAGCCTTTTGTCCCTCTCAACTTCTCTCTGTTGCTATCAAAAAGGGAAAAACGAGAAATTTGACTAAGAAAAACGAAAATTCTAAATTAAGGGCCTGCAAAATATCTCATCTGGATAATGTGCTGCTCTGCCATCAGTGTGACCGAGGTTCAAGTCCAGCCCTTACTGTATTGAAGGAAATTTTATGCTATGGTTTCTTTTCCCCTTTCTCTGTCTTTATATAAAATAAATAATGGTGATTGGTAAGAGGGTTATAAAAAATATTTGTTAAATTTTTATTTATTTTTTATTGGATAGAGACAGAGAAACGGAAAGGGGAGGGGAGGTAGAGAAGGAGAGAGACAGAGAGATACCTGCAGCCCTGCTTCACCACTCATGAAGCTTTCCTCCTGTAGGTGGGACCATGGACTTGAACCTGGGTCCTTGAGCACTGTACTGTGAGCGCTTAACCAAGTGCACCACCACCTGGTCTCAGAAAAAATTTCTTTACTCATCATAGCCATTCAAATGTTAAAAAACTACTGTAATAGTCTAAGCAGGGCTGAATGTATAACTAAGAGTATCTGGAAAGAACAGGCAAAGTATGAATTATGTAGCATCATTTTGACAAGTGAACTACTGTGTTATTGTTTGTTTGCTCTTGTTTACATTTACTTTACAAAAGTATAATTTTTGTTTTACATCTTTGTAGTCTATTAGGGATGTGGCTGTGTCTGTGGACTGGCTTTATTCAACATCTGTTTCATTCTCACAATAGGGTGCTTTCCTGGAATGCAGAGACTGAAAACCTTAAAAGTACAGTTTCTTCTGAAACTCTAATTTCATTGGGGGGAAGCAATGATTTACAAGACAGTTATTGATCTATGGATATCTTTGCTGGTAGGGTTCTGAAAGAGAATTCAGTTCCTTCAGTCAAATGTCTTTAGCTGGGACCTAAAATGAACTGAGTTTACAGGGAGCCTTTGAGGCATCTGTCTTACCAGTCCTAAGGGTCTAAAGGAAAACTATTTTGTCTAGACCTGATATCAGAGGAGAGGGTTTTCTAATTTGTCAGGTAGTTTCCTGAGGTGGAAGAGGTAGCATGACCCAGAATTAGTGGCTACTATAGTCAATCCTCATTCAGCAGATATTTTCCTGTTCTCAGTAGGAGCAGCCCAGTTCTGCAATACAGTTCAGAGATTTTTCTTGGAATATCAGCCTCGATTGTTTCTTCAGTCCATCTAGCAATATTGTAAGCCACTTAATACCTTGCATTTAATCTCTTTCTGCCTGAATGAGTGGCTCTCATTTCTGTGCCATTGAACCTTAACCAAAGCTGGGGGCTGGTAATTACTACATAACTGACAAAATGATTTATTACTAGGTAGATCATTAGAATGCAGATGTACTTTAATATTTATGAAATGTAATTACTCTATTGTCAGGGAGATCCAGTTTCAAGCAAAAATATGTGCTCCTGTGACAATCTGTACATTGATGTAGAAAAAAAAATGCTACAAATTTGAATTCTATTGAAGTACTCTCATTGCTTGCCAGTGCTATCAGGACTGTGCTTTACATGCAATGAGATTCTACTAGATTTAAACTAAGAGAAAATTAATTTATATAAGAATATAGGTCCTGTCATAGAACCCAGCAACAAGAATACAGCTGAACCTCAGGAATGGTTGGGAGTTAAAGGTTGCAGTGATATTAAGAACCTACAAGCCCCCTCTTGACGATTCCCACCATGGCATCTCTCCAGACTGTTAGCTTCATTCTTTCTCACTAATATCTTTCTCTGCATCTCAATTGGCAGATGAAACAAAAAAACTATACCTCTATTTACATAGCTTCTATTTAAGATGTCAGATGGACTGGAGCTGAAGAGTCTAAGACTCACTTCCAGAATCTCCAGGAGAGACTAAATAGCCTTCTTTAGTCAGGTGCCCAGTTTAGCCAAGTTGCACAGCTCCAAAGGATGCTATTCTCCTTGTTTTTATTTTTTGGTGTTGAACTGGGGACCTTGCGCTTGTGCAGCTTCACTGCTTCTCTCTCTCTCTCTCCCTCTCTCTCTCTTTCTTCCCTTCTCCTTTCTCTGTCTCTCTCCTTACTTTCCTTCCTTCTTTCTTATTTCTCTTTCTTTCCTTTTATTTTCCTTCCTTCTTTCTTTCTTTTTTAATATTTTTATTTATTTATTTTAAGATTGAGAAAATTACTTGAAGTATATTCTGCAAAGCCATCCTTGCCCAGTTCCATAATCATCCACTTTCTTCACCTCTCCAAGTAGAAAAGTTGTTCTGGTATCATGGTCTGCTGAAGGACCCGGGTCACATTTGGTATATTCTTTTGCAAAGGTATTTTCAAAGGGGTTGTAGGAGAGCATGCTGCATTTGGTTTCATGGTTCTTTCTGGATTGAAGAAAGGAAACCAGTTCCATGCAATTGTTTCCTCATCCTCCTATGGTGGTTTGTACTTACAGAGTACAAACTTTACTTAGAGTAAAGCATCTTCCTCAAAAAATGTATCTGGAGTCCAACCATGGCCTCTGAGTGACAAGATAGACCAGACTAAATTAGAGTACTTTTCTTGATCCACTTCTTCATAAGGGTTCACTTTTTTCTTCTGGTCATAGTAATAAGAGGAAGTGGACCCACATGTGGGGTTGATTTTATAGACAACTCCTTTAAACTTCTGAGCTGCCTGCAGATGGTCTTAAATTCCTTCATCTTTAGATTCTTTTGTCACCTCCTGTTGGTCTGCTTCTAATTCTGCTTCTAAGACCCCTTCTGCTTTGATCATCACGTTAGGTTCGCTTGCATTGCTTAACGCTGTGGTCTATTTACATAATCATTGTTTTGTTTGAGACCTGCACTGGTTTAATCCCCACTGGTTCTCATTCTTTTTCCACTCCGTCCCCTCTCCTAGTCACATCCTGCTTTCCACCGTTTAATCCCCACTAGTTCATGCACTTTTTCCTTCTCCCCACACCCCCACTTCCTCTTCCTGACACTTCCGCCTCAGGAGATATAAAGGACAGGATTTTCTAATGAATAGAGATTAGATTGATTGCACTGCTTCTCACTCTCAATAAAGATTGAACTGCGTTCCCAGCTCAGCCATGAGTTCCTGGTTGTCTCTCTCCCACCCGAGAAGCTAGTCTGGCATTTGGCGCCTGAATAGGGACCGGCATATGGCACACCAATGTGGGATCTAACCCGCCTATCCCCCAGATAAGTATATGCCGCTTGGCTACCTGTCCGCCATGGGCTGCCTTCCTACTTATGAAGAAGTTTCCCAAAGTCTCTACTCTTTCTTAATGAAACAGTTTCTCTGTCTCTGGAACATTTTGCTCTGGGCCACACTTTGGTTCCTTATGACCGTGATCGTAGAGCTTGGGAGATGCGTGGAGATTTCCCCTGGGACTTTCTGGACTCCCTTTTCCATGTTCCCATGGAGAAGGACTACTCTAACTTGCAGAGTCGTATCCAGTACCTTGGCAGTCCCCAAGAATGGAGACACGTGGTTAGTTCTACCCTCCTGATTTGATTCTTTCTTCGATGGGAAGACGTTTTTAAAAATGGGTGCCTGCAGCAATCCCGCAGGAACAGTCAGAACTACCATAGCTGGAATTTTGGGGCCTTTTTTGAAGTAGGACGCCCTCTGGAGACTCATAATGTGACAAAGCGGGGGAGTCAGGCTGTAGCACAACGGGTTAAGCACATGTGGTGCGAAGCACAAGGACTGGCATAAGGATCCCGGTTCAAGCCCTGGCTCCCCACCTGCAGGACGGCCGCTTCATGAGGGGAGAAGCATGTCTTCAGGTGTCTCTCTTTCTCTCCCCCCTCTGTCTTCCCCTCCTCTCTCCATTTCTCTCTGTCCTATCCAACAACGATGACATCAACAACAACAATAATAACTACAACAACAAGGGCAACAAAAGGGAAAATAAATAATAATAATAAAAATTTATTAAAAAATGTGACAAAGCAGGATCTAAATAATCTGGTTCAAAGTGCCTTAAAAAAAAAACTCCCTACTACTTCTCTCCCCTCCCCACTCTCTCCAAATATCTTAAGTTTGCTGTCTAACCCCTCTGCTTTCAGTTGTGTTTCGTAAGAGTGATTTGAATGACTGAATTTTTGTATGACCCATTTTGCTCTGAGTATTCTGAAATTTAACTGACTTTACAAAAGAAAAAAAAAATACTGGACGCAGCCATGATTTCTGGAGATGTCCAAAAACAATCCAAAAAATCTGTTTTTTTCTCTTTTGATTTTTTTTTTTACATCTTGGCATAAAAGTGAAACATGTAATCTTGAAAACTGTATGAGTATGGGCAGGGTGGGTTGCTCAGTGGTTATGCTAATGATTCTCATGCTTGAGGCTTCTAACCATGGTTCTTCTGTTTACCTTTCCACCTTTCATTGAGCTTAAACTGTTTAAACAACCTTAAAACCATAATATAAAGGACTTCCAAAATTATAAAGATACTTAAACCAGTTATAATAATCGAGTTATCAATTATAGTAAACTTCTAATCTGCTACAAGTTTTGTTTCACAAGTAAGTGAATTAAAGCTGTCAAGTCTTCACATGAAAAAGCATCTGCTCATATGGAATCCCTGGAAATCCATTTGGACCCCTGTCTTCTGACATCACCCACAAGATGGCATGACTACAACGCACCCTCCAAAACCAATGATGTGACCTGGCACGACCTGAAGAAACTGATTCACCAACTCCAAAGCTCACTCTCTGCAGAAAAGCAGAATTACAGTGGTTGACCTTCCCCATCAAGACAAACGTGCAGCGTTTCATCCCCAAGCATTTCTTCCATGGTCATTTGCTTTGGACTGATGCTTCTGGACTTGCTGGTGCACCTTTGGACACTCCCTTTACGCTGCTGGGTTTCTCAAAGACTGACCGCAGCAGTCCATGGACTTTGCAGGTTGCTGCCTTGAGACTCTATAGGCCACTTTCCCTCGCCTGCAGGTCCTGTCCCCAGAGGTAGGAAATGTCCTTTCGCCTGATAGGTCCTCCTTTGAGGCAGGAAATGCCCCCTCAGGCCTCCCCTTGGCATCACATTGGTTCTTGCTGCTCTCCTACTTGTTCCTCCCTGTCTTGTGCCAGTTCTTTTGAAAATGCCTGCACGATATAGGTTTCTGTTCACCCACACTCCTGATAATATGGCCATTAGTTAAAAAGAAAGGGGGAAATGTTGCCGTGCTTCTAATTCTGCTTCTAAGACCCCTTCTGTTTTGATCATCACGTTAGGTTTGCTTGCATTGCTTAATGCTATGGTCTATTTACATAATCACTGCTTTACCTGAGACCCGCCCTGCCTACAGGGCATTGGTTTAATCCCCACTGGTTAGATGCACAAGCTTGATACGCTGGCTTTTTCCTTCTCGCCACCCCCTATCATATGTATTTCCTCTTCTGATCTGACACTTCTGCCTCAGGAGATATAAAGGACAGGATTTTCTAATGAAGAGAGATTAGATAGATTGCACTGCATTCCTGCTCATCAGTAAAGATTGAACTGTGTTCCCAGCTCAGCTATGAGTCCCTGGTTGTCTGTCTCCCACCCACAAAACTAGCCTGGCAACCTCCTTCTAGTCTTCTTGCAATATAGAGGGCCTCCATTTTAACATTTGTAATCCTCCGAGAACTCCATATTTCACTCTGATATTTTTGTTTATTTATTATGGGATAGAGTCAGAGAGAAATTGAGAGAGGAAAGAGAGATAGGGAGAGAGAAAGACACATACCTGCAGCCTTACTTCACCACTCATGAAGCTTTCCCCCTGCAGGTGGGGATTGGGGGCTTGAAACCAGGTCCTTGCACACTGTAATGTGAGTGCTTAGCCAAGCACACCACTGCCTGGCCCTTTATTTCTGTCCCTTTCTTCCTTCCTTCTTTTCTCTTTCTTTCTTTCTTTCTTTCTTTCTTTCTTTCTTTCTTTCTTTCTTTCTTTCTTTCTTTTTGCCACCAGGGTTATTGCTGGGACTAAGTGCCTACACTGTGAATCCACTGCTCCTGGAGGCCAATTTTTTCCTCCCCTCCTCTCCCCTCCCTTACCTTTCCTTCCTTCATTCCTTCCTTCTTTCTTTCTTTCTTTATCTTTTTTTATTAGATAAAACAGAAAGAAATTGAGAGAGAAGGAAGAGATAGAAAGGAAGAGAGAAAGAGAAGCACCTGCAGACCTACCTCACCACATCCCACAGGTAGAGAGTGAGGGTTCAAATCCAGGTCCTTGTACATAGTGAAGTGTGTGATCATCTGGGTGTGCTGTCACCCCAAGCTCTCTTTTTTTTATTTTATGACAGGGCTTCTTTGGGACGTCATATATGATTCTAGCAATCTTGGTGGACTCTTTTTCTTTCCAGATAGAGGTTAAGAGACAGAGAGGAAGAAAGAGATACAAAGAGAGGGCCAGAAAAATAGCTCACTTGGATACTCTGCTGCTTTGCTATGTGTGAGACCCAGATTCTGGCCCTACCCCCACTGCATTTGGTGCTTTGGTATCTTTCACTCTCTTTGCTTCTCTGTCTCTATTTTAAAAAAGAAAAACAATAAAGAAAGTGAAAGAGAGAGATATCCTAGCTCTACTGTTCATGAGGCTCCTGCTTTGCATGGTACTACTGTGTGGTGGCAGAGGACTCAAACCTGGGTGCTACACATGGTAAAGTTGTAAGTGCACACTCTACTGAGTGAGCTATCTCCTGACCCTGCCTTTTCATTCATCTAGGGAGATGGACAGAGAGACATAGAGACAAATAGAGGGGAATAAAGAGACACCATAGTGCCATGGCACCTCCCATGTGGTACCAGGCAAGGCATATACCTTACCTGGTATGCTAATTCTCAGGTGCTCTCCTTGTTTACTATGCAGAGCACACACCTTCAAGCATAGTAGTCTGTAAACTAGAATGTGAATGATAGCTCTTGGAGTTGTGCTACTTTCAGCCACTTAACTAGAGATTGGAATCAGAGCACCACTATAGAAAGCTTGCAGTGGTGCTCTACTGCTGGAACTGTGTAAGTTGTGGGAAAAGGGCGCTGAGGCTTCAGGAAGGAGAATCACCATATATGTTTCTTCTTTTTCTCCTTCTCCTCCCCAATATCCACCTTCTCCTCATCCTCTGCATCCTCCTGCTCCTTCTCTTTCTCCTTCTCCTCCTACTCCCCTGCACCTTCCTCCTCCTTCTCTTAACACAAGAGCACTGCTCAGCTCTGGTTATGGTAGTGCTGGGGATTGAACCTGGCACCTCAGAGCCTCAGACATGGAAGATTTTTTGTATATCCAGTATACTATAACCCCAATCCTATGAGAGAATTATTGAAAGCCAAATTCATTGTCAAGTGGCAGTGTTGTGGACATCCACTACAAGAATGATAAAATGGGCTAGAAATGAACTTACTTGGATAGTTCACTACTTTGCTCTCACTTATTTATCATATAGTTCTTAGAGTTTCACACAGCATTGCTCAGCTCTCACTTATAATGGGCTAGAGATTGAACCTGGGACCTTAGAGCCTCAAGCATGAATGTCTTTTTGCATAACCATTTTGCTGTCTCCTCAGCTATTCTCCCCATTTTTGTAAATAAAATTTTATTGGAACATAGCCATAATTATTTGTATATTGTCTGTAACTGTTCTTGACCTACAGCTGCAGAGTTGAATGGTTGCAGCAGAGCTCAGACAGTTTGAAAAAGTATCTGATATCTACTGTCTGGCCCTTTATAGAAAATGTTTGTGTCAGGTCCCGGCTACTCAAAATGAAGCCCACAATCTCAATGTCACCTGGGAGCTTCTCAAGTATCCACTTGGAACTGCTGAATCAGGACCTGTTTTTGCATTTCCTCAGGGACATTTTATTAGCACATATGCATTGCATTCCTAGAGAAGGAATCCCAGAATTTTCCCTCCTGTGTATCTTGTCTTGCTTCTTCATGGTCTATGATACCAGCTGAGATTGGGAGTACACAAAACCACATCTTTGAGTTGTGTGTGAAATCTGGGGTTATTCATTCTATATTTGTTTAATCTGCTGTGAGATTCATAACAATTTTCCCAGTTCTGTGATTCTCAGTTATTTCAGATTTCCAATGTCACTATACTTCATTGTTCTAGTTAGAAACTCAGGGCTTAGGAAGTGATAGAATGAAGAGGGCACTGAACTTGGAAACAGGAAGTTCCCAGCATCCCAAGTTCTAGCTCTCCCTTCCCCTCCCTGTCTTGTGTTAATAAGTAAATGAAGGGGGTTGGACGGTAGAGAAGCGGTAGGGTTAAGCACACATGGCACCAAGTACAAGGACCAGCATAAGGATCCCAGTTCGAGCCCCGGCTCCCCACCTGCAGGTGTGTGTGTGGGGGAGTCACTCCACAAGCAGTGAAACAGGTCTGCAGGTGTCTTTCTCTCCCCCTCTCTGTCTTCCCCTCCTCTCTCCATTTCTCTCTGTCCTATCCAACAACAACAGCAATAACAACAGTAACAACAACAACAAGGGCAACAAAAATGTGGAAAATGGCCTCCAGGACCAGTGGATTTGTAGTGCAGGCACCAAGTCCCAGCGATAACCCTGGATGCAAAAAAAAAAAAAAAAAAGTAAAAGGTGAATTTAGTACCCAGTATTTGTTCAATGATTTATTTAGTTATTTATTGCATAGAGACAGAGAGAAGTTGAGAGAGAAGAAGGAGATAGAGTTGGAGAGAGACACCTATAGCACTGCTTCACTGCTTGTGAAGCTCCCCCCTACAGATGGGGACTGGGGGCTTGAATCTGGGTCCTTGGCCATGGGAACATGTGCACACAACCAGGTATGCCACTGTCCAGCTGAAGCACACAATATTGATGATCTTTATAAGTGCACAAAAATATGTGGCATTGTTCTCTATATTCAAACTTTATAAAAACTGGATTACACAACACTTATCATTCTGTGGTTTGTTTTCTTGATTAACTAATCTAGTTTTGAGATCCACTGATGTTAGTAGGCATTCTTTTATCTACTCTAAACATTCCATCTGTTGTATAATAGTCTAAGTGGAACCAATATTTTGAATAAACACAACTTACCAAGAAACAAAAAGTAGGCAAACCATCTTCAAGACTTTGGAAGAACTATAGGGTTATTAGTGGGAGGGTGGGGGCACAGAATTCTGGTAGTGAGTGTGGTGTGGAATTAAACCTTGCAATCTTATAAACCATCACTAAACAAAACAGGCAAGCATACAGACACCCTGTTGGAAAGAGAGAGAGAGAGAGAGGGGAAGACCAGGACATAGACACACATAGAGGGACAATCTGGGAAGACGCAAGGAGGATGTAGCTTCTCCACACCCAGGAAAGAGGCCCTGGGAGGGACTCCCCTGCTCACTCCTGGCCTGGATGCCAGCCCTCAGCACAAGGGACAGGAGTGTATATAGTTTCAGTCTCTGATCTGGGGTGTTTGTCGTGGTCACTTGAGGATTGATAAAGAAGTGGAATTGTAGGCAGTGGCGCACATAGGTCCCTTCACCCCTGTAGCCAGTCAGAACTGTAATGTCCTAAGAGATGTCTTGGATAGCAGAAAAACAACTGTGAATAAGTGTGGTAATTGGAAAGTTATTCTTTTCATTTTCTACTAACCTTTCAATTCTATAAAGCTAGTTCTTAACTTGCTCCTAGATTAAAAGGTAAGGGATCACCCTTATCTAGAGTCAGCACCTTATTGCTCATCAGTCTATAGTTTGAGCCCAGCATCACCAATAGAAGCATCATAGATAGTACAGGAGGTGTTCCATAAATGTAGTGTCTGTAGTATCTCTCTTCTCTCCTACTCTGTGTTTCTGTCTTTCTCTCTCTGAAATAAGAGAGTAGAAAATTGGGCTAGTGAAGTTGCTTAGTGGTATATATGCATGAAGTCCAAGGTTCATTCCCTGGTGTTGGAAAAAAAAAATGAATTAGCATAACCCCCATAAATTAGGAAGTTCGGAGGGGCCAGTAGTGACATAACTGGTTAAGCACACATATTATAGTGAGCAAGGACTGGGGTTCAAATCCCTGGTCCCCACCTGCAGGGGGAAAGCTTCATGAGTAAGGTGGGGCTGCAGATATCTCTCCATATCTTTCCTCTCTGTCTCTTTCTCCCCTCTCAATTTCTGTCTCTGTTCAATAACACAATATAATAAAAAAATTAAAAAATAAGAAAATAGGGAGTCCGGCGGTAGCTCAGCGGGTTAAGCGCACATGGTGCAAAGCGCAAGGATCAGCATAAGGATCTACAGGGGAGTCGCTACAGGGGAGTCGCTTCATGGGCGGTGAAGCAGGTCTGCAGGTGTCTATCTTTCTCTCCCTCTCTCTGTCTTCCCCTCCTCTATCGATTTCTCTCTGTCCTATCCAACAATGATGACAACAATAAAAACAAGGACAACAAAAAGGGAATAAATAAATAAGTAAATATTTTAAAAAAAATCTTAAAAAGAAGAAAATAAATCTTTTTTTTTTTTTAAATTAGGAGATTTGGCCTCTTTAAGTTACCAAACAGTCTGGCAGGCACTTTAATATGACTCAATGCCATGGATATTTTTGTGAATTATCTGGAGATTCATCTGTGCTAACTGAAGATCTCTTACTGGCATTTCTCTTATGGGGCAAAAACATCTTTTCCAGATAATCTCTTCCCTCTTCAGTCCCTAGTTATCTGAGTTCTTTTATTCCTCCAAGGGTCCTGGGCAGGATCTACCATAATCCCCTAGCAACTCCCAGTCATGCGTATGATTCCTTCTTGCATCCTTTACTCTGACCAACTTCGAGAACACAGATCTATTCTTTTTAAAAATAAATAAATAAATGATTTGTTTATTGGATAGAGATGGAGAGAAATCAAGAGGGAAGGGGAAGAGAGGAAAGAAAAAGACACCTATAGCACTGCTTCACAGCTTTTGAAGTTTCCCCCTGCAGGTGTGAGCCAGGGGCTTGTACTTAGCTCCTTGAGCATTGTTACATGTGTGCTCAATCAAATGTGTTACCATCTGGTCCCACACAGGCCCATTCTAACATGATTCCTGATCTCTGTACCACTTCTCTCTCCTCTTTCAATTTCTAAGCCATATGTGACTCTCAGTGTGGCATGAAGAATTGCAGACTCAAACCGGGATCCTTACTCCAGTCCTTGTCCTTCACGCCATGTGTGTTTAACCCGGTGTGCTACTGCCCGGCCACCCTAAATTCACTTTTGGAAGGAATAGAAAGACTGGGGGAGGAAGAGATAGAGTGCCCTATGTAGTGTAATGATTCATTCCTTTGGCATAGTAGTAGACAGCTGGATTTTTGTTATTAAATTCTCTGTTCTCTTTATTATGGTAATTTATTTCAAATTTTTTTAAAGTTGGGGAGAGGACTTGGAGAGACAGCATAACTGTTATGAAACAACTTTCATGCCAGAGATTCTATGGCTCCAGGTTCAATCCTCCACACCACCATAAACCAGAGCTGAGCAGTGCTCTGGTTAAAAAGAAAAAAAAAAAGTGGGGAGAAAGGACCTTTTGGTGAAACTGGGTATGTAGCCCTTGGTAATAGTAATGTTGGTGGGATAGTTAAAACAGAAGCTGAAAGCAGAGGTAAATAGAAAAATGAGTCTTGGGAGTCAGGTGGTAGTGCAGTGGGTTAAGTGCACATGGTGCAAAGCCCAAGGACCGGCTCAAGGATCCCAGTTTGAGCCCCCAGCTCCCCACCTGAAGGAGGACTGCTTCACAAGCAGTGAAGCAGGTCTGCAGGTGTCTATCTTTCTCTCCCCCACTCTGTCTTCCCCTCCTCTCTTCATGTCTCTCTGTCCTATCTAACAACGATGACATCAATAACAACAACAACAATAATAACTACAACAACAGTAAAAAACAGCAAGGGCAACAAAAGGGAAAATAAATGAATATAGAAAAAGAAAAAAAGAAAAAGGAGTCTTGCAGGCTCAAGATGCACTTGAGCTGTCTCAGTTCCCTGTGGGGAGTTCTATATATATTATTAAAAATAAAATTTAAAAAAGACAAGAAAAAGGAGTCTTTAAGACTTGAAAGGCCTATACCTATATTTCCTGTACCTAGCCAAGCTAGACAGGCAAATCTGCACTGGACATAGCCAACAAGCTCCTTGAACCAAACAGCAGTCCTGCTTCCACAGATTTAGGATATGCTGTCATTTTGTGACAGTCTGCTACATTCCTTCCATTTTCAGGCCCCACCCAACATCTGTCTCTTCTATGCACTTATGTCCAGGTCCTCAGCGCTCCCACCCCTACCTCCTTCTCCCAGGTCTACTCTCTCTTTTGGCTGATAATAGAAAGGTATATAGGAGAGCTGTAAGTGCAGGTGCCAAGAAGGAACAATGGAATGAATAAAGTGCAAGGCAAGGACAGAAGGTTGGGTCAGTTGGGTGGACCTAGAGAATAAGTGTGAAGGACAGTTAGAGAGTCAGGGAACACCCCCCCACCCCAAAGGATGGGATTCATCTTGGGAATTCCTTGGAAGGAGAAGCATTAACTCTGACTCTTTTTGAGGGAAGTGCTCTTCTCATCCTTCCTCAGGGCTTCAAGTGATCCTTCATTCCAAGTGTCTAGAAGGTGCGATTGAACCAGAGTCATCTGTCTCTCACAGATAAAGGTGTCAGATTTGTTGCTTCTGAAGAGGAGGTCTTAGGAAGGGAACATAGCTCCTCTGGTTTTCAACTTACTTCAGTCTTGCAGCAGGATCTTGGCAGTATCTGGGAAGTAGGAGATAAAAATACTCTGTTTCTTATCTATGAAATACTGCCTTTCTATCTGTAGACCTAATTTAGATTAGAATCATCTAGAATCATGTCTGGCAATGCAACACAGAAAGCACACACACTCACATATAAGCTGTGTTGTCAGAAAGATATACATTTAATTTTCAGCTCTATCACCCACCAGCCATGTGACTTTGAGCAAGTTATTTAACCTCTCTGAGCTTCATTTCTTCATGAGAATTAAAGTATCCACCTTCTTTCTGTCTCTATGAAATACGTAAATAAAAACATAATAAAAATAAAACTATTTTTGAGAAGAGGCCACACTCAGTTGAGCAAACATGTTAAAGTACTCACCTTATAGAATATACAGCACTTTTTCTTTTCTTTTTTTTTAAAATTTATTTACTTCATTTCAATGAGAAATGCTGAGAAAAAGATACAGGGAGAGATCAGAACACTGCTCACCTCTGATTTATGGGGATGCCAGGGATTGAACCTGGGACCTCAGAGCCTCAGGAATGAAGAAGGTCTTTTGTATAACTATTATGCTGGCTCCTCACCCCTTATAGGAAGAATTCAATGAAATGATGTGTGAGGGTTCCATACCACTGTGAGGGTGGAGACTGTGCCAACTTGCCCACTATTTATAGTCCAGAGCCTGACATAGAGTATGCTCTCAATAAATATTTGTCATAATTCAGTGAGTAATTAGGCACCTAACAAACTATATCCGGATGTCCCTTTGTGTAGGCTGATTCTGGCTGCTTATAATGACCTTTTTCCCCAGACACAGCCAAGGGAAAAAAATCACTACTTCAAATACAGGGTTTGATATGCCTGGGTGATTGCATCATATTCTACAGCTGGGGGGGTATGTGAAATGAATTTCAAAGTATTCCATTGAAGAGCCTTCTTTGTTTTTTTGTTTGTTTTTGTTTTGGCACCAGGACTTAAGCCTGTGTGATTCCACTACTTCTGTTAGACTCTTTTTTTGTTTGTTTATTTGTTTTTGGTTTTTAATTTCACATAGAGACAGAGAGAGAGAGAGACAAAGAGGGAGAGAAGGAGAGAAGAGGCATGATAGCACCACTCCACCATTCATGAAGCCTTCCCTGGTGTCATGCATCGTGTTCCTATATGGTGCTAAAGAGCTCAAATGAGGGTCCTCACGCATGGTTAAGTGTGTGCTCTACTGGATGAGTGATCTCCTGGCCCTATAAAATGAAGACTTTAATAGTTCTTAAGCTTTGCTGTGCTTGTGAATCATAGGGTAGGGAGAGGTTGTTGAAAATAATGGAGAGGGGGTTGCTGGGGAGACAGCATAGTGGTTATGCAAAAGATTCATGCCTACAGTTCCAAGGACCCAGGCTCAACCCCCAGTACCACCATAAACCAGAGTTGAGCAGTGCTCTGTTCTCTCCCTTCCATATCTATCTATCTATCTATCTATCTATCTATCTATCTATCTATCTATCTATCTATCTTTTTCTCTGTATCTCTCTCTCTCTCTCACTAAAATAAGATAAAAATAGCTGGAAAAAGGACAAGAAAGCTAGATCTGGGAAGAGAGCAGTTCCCAGATATGGGAAAAGTGTATAAATATTGTTGACTGTAAACCCCATTGATTTGATCTGATCTGGGGTGTTGTTTCGGACGGGCTGGCTTCATGTGTTGGTATGCATGAGACCCCTTCTGTTTCATTTGGTTTAAATCCCCCCTGCTTAACACTATTCTATTTACATAACCACTTCATTCTATTTACATAACCACTGTTAACAAGTTCCACCCTCCCTCCAGGGCATTTGTGGTTCAGTGATAGGATTCTCGCCTGCTCTGCCCCCTCTTTGTCACACTCTGATTTTCACCAGTCACTTTTCTCTCCACCCTCTCTATGTCACATCCTGTTTCCACCTTACTTGGCAAGTATATGTAAAGACAGCATTGTGAGTTTTACAGTACTGTACTTTGAGTTTAACTTAGCTCGTCTTAGATTGTGCTGCGTCCTGCATGAATAAAGAGATACTGCCTACAGCTCAACCATGAGTCCCTGGTCGTCTGTTACCCGCCCATGAAGCCAGCCTGGCGAAAACAACATAACCCGTCGAAAACAACATATGGCGCAACAACGTGGGACCAGACCTGCGCAACTCCCAGATAAGTGAAGACTTTGCCTACCTATGCACTATGGTCTTCTCTTCTACTTATGAAGAGGTTTGCCAAAGCCTCTACTGTTTCATCATGAGACAGTTACTCTGTCTCTGGAACATTTTGCTCTGGGCCAAACTTTGTTTCCCTGACCGGGAACTTTGGTTTCTTATGACTGGGATCATAGAGCTTGGGAGATGCACTGAGATTTCTCCTTGGACTTTCTGCATTCCCTCTCTCATGTTTCCCGAGGAAAAGGACTACATTTTGCTCCAGGCCACAGTTTGGTTCTTTATGACTGTGATCGTAGACCTTGGGATATGCATGGGGATTTCCCCTGGAACTTTCTGGACTTCTTCTCGAATGTTTCCCGTGGAGAAGGACTACTCTAATTTGAAGAACATTCTCGAGTACCCTGGCAGTTCCCAAGTATGGAGACACGTGGTTAGTTCTACTCTCCTGATTGGATTCTTTCTTCGATGGGAAGACGCTTTTAAAAATGGGTGCCTGAAGCAATCCAGCAGGAACAGTCAGAAACACCCTAAATGGAATTTCGAGGAGCTTTTTGGACTAGGATGCCCTCCGGGGACTCTTAATCCTACATGGTGAGATCTTGATAATCTGGTTCAAGTTGCGTTTCATAAGAGAATGATTTGAATGACTGAATTTTTGCTTGACATTGACTTAAAAAAAAAAAAAGCTGGACTCAGCCATGATTTCTAGAGACATCCAGAAACAATCCCAAAAGTTGTTTTTTTCCTCCTTTGACTTCTCTTTTACGTCTTGACATGAATCTGAAATGTTTAATCCTGGAAACCGTATGAGTTATGGGTGGGGCAGATAGTGCAATGATTATGTTAATTATTCTCATGCCTGAGGCTTTTAACTGTGGTTCTTCTGTTTACCTTTCCACATTTTATTGAGTTTAAACTGTTTAAACAACCTTAAAATCATACTAGAAAGGACTTCCAATTATAATGGAATTATCAATTATAGTAAACTTCTAATCTGCTACAAGTTTTGTTCAACAAGTAAGTGAATTTAGCTGTCAAGTCTTCACATGAAAAAGCATCTACTCAAATGGAATTCCTGGAAATCCATTTGGATCCTGTTCTCTGACATCGCCCCCGGAAACCAATGATGAGACCTGGCACGACCTGAAGAAACAGATTCACAGACTCCAAAGCTCACTCTCTACAGAAAAGCAGAATTCTGGTGGCCGACATTCCCCATCGAGACAGACGTGCAGCGTTTCATCCCCTGGCATTTTCTTCTGTGGTCAGCTACTTTGGACTGACACCTCCATCGGACTTACTGGTACACACTGCTGTGTTTCTCAAAGACTAACTTCAGCCAATTGCCTTGAGACTTTATAGACCATGTCCCCTCGCCTGCAGGCTCTTCCCCCAGAGACAGAAAACTCCCCCTCCTTATTAGGTTATGCCCACAGAGGCATGAAGCGCCCCAAGAGGCAAAAGATGCCCACAGAGGCAGGAAATGCCCTTTGAGGCAAGAGATGCCCCCAGAGGCATGAAGCGTTCCCAGAGGCAAGAAATGCGCTTTCGCCTGCTAGGCCTTGCCCTTTGAGGCAAGAAACGTTCCCCTTGACATCACACTGCTTATTTTTGCTCGCCTATTTTGTTTTCCATGTCTTATGCCAGTTCTTTTGAAAACGCCTGTATGATATACGTTTCTGTTCACCCCACAATGGCCATTAGTTAAAAAGAAAGGGGGAATTGTTGGTATGCATGAGACCCCTTCTGTTTCATTTGGTTTAAATCCCCCCTGCTTAACACTATTCTATTTACATAACCACTTCATTCTATTTACATAACCACTGTTAACAAGTTCCACCCTCCCTCCAGGGCATTTGTGGTTCAGTGATAGGATTCTCGCCTGCTCTGCCCCCTTTGTCACACTCTGATTTTCACCAGTCACTTTTCTCTCCACCCTCTCTATGTCACATCCTGTTTCCACCTTACTTGGCAAGTATATGTAAAGACAGCATTGTGAGTTTTACAGTACTGTACTTTGAGTTTAACTTAGCTCGTCTTAGATTGTGCTGCGTCCTGCATGAATAAAGAGATACTGCCTACAGCTCAACCATGAGTCCCTGGTCGTCTGTTACCCGCCCGTGAAGCCAGCCCGGCGAAAACAACTTAACCCGTCGAAAACAACATTCACGGGCGGGTAACAGATGACCGGGGACTCATGGCTGGGTTGTAGGCAGTATCTCTTTATTCATGCAGGACGCAGCGCAATCTATACCAAGCTAAGCTAAACTAAACTCTACACTACAAACAATCTTGTCCTTATAAATATACTAGCCCAGTAGGGTGGGAACAGGATGGGATGCAGAGAGGGTGGAGAGAAAAGTGACTGGTGAAAATCAGGGTATGACAAGGAGAGGAGGCGGAGCAGGCAAGAATTCTACCACTAAACCACCAATGCCCTGGAGGGAAGGTGGTGCTTGTTAACAGAGGTTATGTAAATAGCATGAAGTTGTTATGTAAATAGAATAATGTTAAGCAGGGGGGATTAAACTAATGAAACAGAAGGGGGTTTTAGAAGCATACCAACAATTCCCCCTTTCTTTTTAACTAATGGCCATAGTATCAGGATTGTGGGGTGAACAGAAACCTATATGGTAAAGGCGTTTTCAAAAAAACTGGCATAAGACATGGAAAACAAAATAGGCGAGCAGCAATAACCAGTGTGATGCCAAGGGGAACGTTTCTTGCCTCAAAGGGCAAGGCCTAGCAGGCGAAAGGGCATTTCTTGCCTCTGGGAGTGCTTCATGCCTCTGGGGGCATCTCTTGCCTCAAAGGGCATTTCCTGCCTCTGTGGGCATAACCTAATAAGGAGGGGGAGTTTTCTGTCTCTGGGGACAGAGCCTGCAGGCGAGGGGACATGGTCTATAAAGTCTCAAGGCAATAGGCTGAAGTTAGTCTTTGAGAAACACAGCAGCGTGTACTAGTAAGTCTGATGGAGGTGTCCGTCCAAAGTAGCTGACCACAGAAAAAAATGCCAAGGGATGAAACACTGCATGTCTGTCTCGATGGGGAATGTCGGCCACCAGAATTCTGCTTTTCTGTAGAGAGTGAGCTTTGGAGTCTGTGAATCTGTTTCTTCAGGTCGTGCCAGGTCACATCATTGGTTTCCGGGGGTGTGTTGTAGTCATTCCATCTTGTAGGCGATGTCAGAGAACAGAGGTCCAAATGGATTTCCAGGAATTCCATTTGAGTAGATGCTTTTTCATGTGAAGACTTGACAGCTGAAATTCACTTACTTGTCAAATAAAACTTGTAGCAGAATAGAAGTTTACTATAATTGATAACTCCATTATAATTGGAAGTCCTTTCTAGTATGATTTTAAGGTTTGTTTAAACAGTTTAAACTCAATAAAATGTGGAAAGGTAAACAGAAGAATCATGGTTAAAAGCCTCAGGCATGAGAATAATTAACATAATCATTCCACTATCTGCCCCGCCCATAACTCATACAAGTTTCAGGATTAAACGTTTCAGATTTATGCCAAGACATAAAAAAAGAAATCAAAGTAGGAAAAAACAATTTTTTGGATTGTTTCTGGATGTCTCTAGAAATGGCTGCGTCCAACTTTTTTTTTTAAGTCAATGTCAAGCAAAAATTCAGTCATTCAAATCACTCTCTTACAAAATGCCCCAAGCTCTATGATTAGGGTCACAAGAAATCAAAGTTCCCAGTCAGGGAACCGAAGTGTGGCCCAGAGCAAAATGTTCCAGAGACAGAGTAACTGTCTCATGATGAAATAGTAGAGGCTTTGGCAAACCTCTTCATAAGTAGAAAGGCAACCCATGGCGGATGGGTAGCCAAGTTTACTTATCTGGGCGATGGGTGGATTAGGTCCCACGTCTGTGCCGGTCCCTGTTTCAGGGCTTATGTCAGTCCCTTGTTTGGGCGCCATATGTTGTTTTCACCGGGCTGACTTCATGGGCGGGTAACAGACGACCAGGGACTCATGGTTGAGCTGTAGGCAGTATCTCTTTATTCATGCAGGACGCAGTGCAATCTATACCAAGCTAAGCTAAACTAAACTAACTACTACAAACAATCTTGTCCTTATAAATATACTAGCCCAGTAGGGTGGGAACAGGATGCGATGCAGAGAGGGTATAGAGAAAAGTGACTGGTGAAAATCAGGGTATGACAAGGAGAGGGGGCGGAGCAGGTGAGAATTCTACCACTAAACCACCAATGCCCTGGAGGGAAGGTGGTGCTTGTTAACAGAGGTTATGTAAATACAATACAGTGTTATGTAAATAGAATATAGGGGGGATTAAACCAAATGAAACAGAAGGGGGTTTTAAAGCATACCAACACTGGGGCCCATATTCAGCTTAGGAGCCTATGTGACCTCTGCATCCCTGTAGATCCGACCTCACATTCTGTGGTCATGAGTAGGAATATTCCAAGCTGCCCAGTATCAGGAGCCATCTTCCTCAGGCATAGCATAGAGTGTGTTGTCCAGCCTCCCTTTAGAGGATGGTGCCAGGCTAGCGTGAGGGTGTTTCTTCCCGGGCACGTGCTCTCTGGGTTGGAGAGAACTCGACTGGAGCCAACCTGGGCTGCTGCTTAATCAGTGATGCAGGAGAGACCAGGAACTCGTGGTGGAGCGGGAACACAATGTATCTTTATTGGTCAGAGACAACGCTTTTATATATTTTGAACCAGAAGTGGCAAGTCGGAAAGGAAATGGCTAGGAAAGGGGGTGGAGAAAAGGAAAGAGCAGGAAGGTAAAAATCTTCCATAGCAACTGTTGTGAAGGCTTTAACCAGTGGGATTAATTAATACCCTGCTGGCAGGGCGGGTCTCAGGCAAAACAATGACTATGTAAATAGACCATAGTATCAGCAATGGAGGATGGAGAGCAGCAGGGGTGGGGGCTGGCTTAAGGCCCGACAGGATGGAACATTCTCTACTAGCCATGACATCATCTCCCCAGACAATAACTTGGGTCCACCTGCATATCAGATTTCAGGCTCAGGGGAAAAAAAAAAACTAGTGTAGCCACAGGCCCTTTGGAATATAACTAAAATATGCCTACTAGCTATCTACAAAATGGAGACACCTCCCCCCCAACTCTTCATCTGCACTATTCTAGCCTTTAGGTTCATGATTAGTCAACAACTTGTTTGGCTTTATATGTTAACTCTCTTTTCAGCCACCAGGTTCCAGATAATAGCATGATGCCAACTAGACTTTCCTGGACAGACGGCCCCACCAATATGTCCTAGAGTCCCACTTCCCCAGAGCCCTGCCCCACTAGGGAAAGAGAGATACAGGCTGGGAGTATGGATCGACCTGTCAACACCTGTGTTCAGCAGGGAAGCAATTAGAGATGCCAGACCTTCCACCTTCTGCATCCCACAATGATCTTGGGTCCATACTCCCAGGGGGTTAAAGAATAGGAAAGCTATCAGGGGAGGTGATGGGATATGGAGTTCTGATGTTGGGAATTGCGTGGAGTTATACCCCTCTTATCCTATGATTTTGTCAGTGTTTCCTTTTTATAAACAAATAATTAAAAAGAAAAAATAAGATAAAAATAGATCTATGGGGCAGGGGTGGATAGCATAATGGTTATGCAAGGAGACTCTCATGCCTGAGGCTCCAAAGTCCCTAGAAAGCTCATGTCAGAGTGCCAAATAGAATTTGAAAGCTGGATTCAGGCAGAGAGTGGCTCCCATATTTGAAAAAAAAAAATACAATTAGCTTTACCACCCTGGTCTGACCCAGGGCTCAAGTATATTCATATTTATCACAGGAACTTTTACACATTTAATTAATGTTCTATAATTTATTCATCAGTTCTACTGCAGCACATTTAGATTGTTTCTAATTTTCTACTATCAGGTTTGCTCCAAGAAGTAACCTAGTCTTCCTTTTTCATATTTCTTTCTTCTTTTTCTTTTTTCTTTTATAGGACAGAGAGAAATTGGGGGGAGAGGGGAAGGTAGAGAAAGACACCTGCAGACATGCTTCACCACTTGTGAAGCAACCCCACTGAAGGTGGGGATACAGGGGGCTCAAACCAGGGTCCTTGCATGGGTCCTTGCACTTAACCCAGTGTGCCACTGCCCGACTCCCTCATTCATATTTCCTTATATACTTGTGTATGTATGTATATATATATATATATATATATATATATATATATGCAGTTTTTATTTTTTATTTTTTTAATTAATTTTATTTATTGGATAGAGACAGACAGAAATTGAGAGGGAAGGGCTTGGTAGAGAGGGAGAGAGTGGGTGGGGATAGTTAACATAATGTTTATGCAAAGAGATTCTCATGCCTGAGGTTCCAAAGTCTCAGGTTCAATTCCCCTACACCACCATAAACCAGAGTTGAGCAGTGCTCTGGTTAAAAAAAAGAGAGAGGGAGGGAGAGAGACAGAGAGATACCTGCAGCACTGCTTCACTGTTGAGCTGTGCCATGGAGAAGAGAGAGAGGAGATCCAGAGCTAAGAGGGAACACAAATCTTTATTTGTGCTGGCACTTCAGAGTTGGGTGAGAGAGAAGAAGCTTGGGCCACGTGGAGGTAGCAAAAATGGCTGCCTCTCACAGCAACCTTCCCTGCATCTAACCACCGAAGTGAAGGGCCGGTAAGAGAGAGAGGTGCGGAAGAAGAAGGGCTTTTATGGGAGTAGCTCTAGCGAGAATGGGAAAGGGGAGGAGTAACCATAGCACTCCAGGGTAGGATAATAACTCTCGTGAGAATGAGAAGGGGGAGGAGTAACCAAAGCACTTCAACTATCGAGGGGAATCAACAGTGCCCTGAGGGCACAACATGGCAGATGTGACTGCATCTGCACAATTTCCCAGCACTTCATCACTCACAAAGCTTTCACCCTGCAGGTGGGAACCAGGGGCTCAAACCTGGGTACTTGTGCACTGTAACATGTGTGCTCAACCAGGTACACCACCACTTGGCCCCCCAGTTTTATTTTATATGTTTCTAAGAGTATAATAATTAAATCAAGGGTATGTGTACACTCATTTGAAAATTATTTTCCTAAATGGCTTTATGAATTTTTACTTGCTGAAGCAATGCATGTAAGTTTCAATTTCTTTAAGATTTTTTGCTTTTGTAGAATTTTACAGTTTTGACAGTTTTATGGTCTCTTAATATTTATTTTGATCAGTTATTTCATGGTTAGACCTTTCAGGGTCTTGTTTAAGAAATTTTACTCTGTCCAGGGGGAAATATATTCCATATTTTCTTCTGGAATATTTAGATACTTAACAAGAAAGACTAATTTTTTTGAGAGCGAGAATAAGAAATGAAGGAGAGAAAGAGAACCAGAGCATTGCTTATAAGGCAAGAGCTCTGGCATAGGGTGGCATCTGGGATTGAACCTTTGGTCTCTGGAACTTTAGGCCTACAAACTAGTGTTTTAACAGGCTGAGTTACCTCTTCAGCTGTACTTCTTTCATATCAGGTTCTTGATCTACCCAGAGCTGGTTTTTATAAATGATGTGAGGCAGGAATCTATTTTTCCCCTAAATAGGTAGCTAATTGTCCTCAAATTACCTATTGAATGATCCATTACTTTCTCCACTGATTTGTAAGGCCAACCTGCTACATGTCAGGTTTCTGAACCTTTTATTCAATTTCCTAAATATATATAAGATCTTATCATTTTTTTTCTCTCTTTTAACTCCAACACAGAGTATAGATTTATTTGGGAAAGGATACTTGCCAAAGGTGGAATATAGGCTTGATCTCAAGAAATAAGAAAAGCTTCACTTCCAGAATGCATAGGAGTAGAAAATGTATTTTAGCTAAAGAAAGGGAAAAGATACTGTATTCCAGTAAGAACAGGGATTTGATTTAGTTTTTAGTTGTTATCTTACTAGACTTCTTTTTTAAAATAATTATTTTTTAAAGGTTTTATTTATTTATTTATTATTGATAAAGGCAGGAACAGAGAGAGAAAGAACCAGACATCAGTCTAGTACATGTGCTGCCAGGGATTGAACTCAGGACCTCAAGCGTTAGAGTCTAATGCTTTATCCACTGCGCTACCTCCTAGACCACCTTACTAGAATTCTTGGCATTGAATCATGCTGACTCTATCTTTCTCTTTTTTAAAATTTTATCTTTATTTATTTGCTGGATAGAGACAGTCAGAAATTGAGAGGGAAGGGGGTGATAGAGAAGAGAGACAGAGAGACACCTGCAGCACTGCTTCACCACTTGTGAAGCTTTCCCCCTGAAGGTGGGAGTCAGGGCCTGTTGGGTAGTATGCCAGCTCCCCCTGGCTTCTGCTTAACCATATGCCTATATAGGGATTGATTTGATCCCATTCAAAGCTTTGGTCTATTTACATAAATCACTTTTACATTTACATAAAGCACCACACTCCCTCCAGGGCATTGGTGGTTTAGTGGTAGAATTCTCACCTGCTCCACCCCCTCTCCTTGTCACACCCTGATCCTCTCCTTGTCACACTCTGATTTTCACCAGTCACTTTTCTCTCCACCCTCTCTATGTCACATCCTGTTCACACCCTACTTGGGAAGTATATATAAAGACAACATTGTTCGTTTTAGTTTGAGTTTAGCTTAGCTTGGTATAGATTGCGCTGCGTCCTGCATGAATAAGGAGATACTGCGTACAGCTCAACCATGAGTCCCTGGTCGTCTGTCTCCCGTCAATGAAGCTCAGCCCGACAAAGGGCTCTAACCTGGGTCATTGCACACTGTAACATGTGCGCTCAACCAGATGCGCCACCACCTGGCCGACACTCTCTTAAATATCCTATTCTTTTGATTTCAGTAACGGCTCCTGTCTTTCCTCTTCTCTCTGTCTTATAAATGTTGACATTTCTCCAGAGCCATACTCCATTCACTGCTTTTCTTATTATACACCCATAAAAGGAATTTTTTTTCTCTAAAAACTAATTTAAAGAAAACAAAAATATATACTGGATGCAGACACTTAAATATACCCTCTATTTTTAGATCTATTAAAGATATTACAGTGACTTCTCATAATAAGCTTTGCCTTAAGTCCTTCATTTAAAGTACTATATCATGATGGTATCTTTTCATTTTCTTTCTCCCTTTATTCCTTCCTTCCTTCCTTCCTTCCTTCCTTCCTTCCTTCCTTTCGTTCTTTTTAGACACCAGAGCATTGTTCAGCTCTGGCTTATGATGATGCAGGGCATTGAACCTGAGCCTCAGGCATGAAAATCTTTTTTGTATAAACATTATGAGGGGGCCAGGTGATGGCACACCTGGTTGAGAGCACATGTTACAATATGCAAGGACCCAAATTCAAGCCCCGGTCCCTACCTGCAGGGGGAAAGCTTCACGAGTGGTGAAGCAGGTCTGCAGGTGTCTCTCTATCTCTCTTCCTCTCTATCTCCCCCACTCCTCTCAATTTCTGGCATCTCTAGCCAATAAATAAATACAATAATAAAAATTAAAAGAAAACATTATGCTATTTCCACTGCCTTCACTTGGTACACTTGCTGCAACTGGGTAACCAGTATTGACTTACTATTACTAAACACCTTGTTAGGATTTTAAAAATTTATTTATTTATTCCCAGTTAGCTCTTCTTTTTTAATTTAATTTATTTTTTTATTTTACTTATAAAAAGGAAACATTGACTAAACCATAGGATAAGAGGGGTACAACTCCACACAATGCCCACCACTAAAACTCTGTATCCCATCCTCTCCCCTGATGGCTTTCCTATTCTTTAACCTTCTGGGAGTATGGACCCAAGGTCATTGTGGGATGCAGAAGGTGGAAGGTCTGGCTTCTGTAACTGCTTCTCCGCTGAACATGGGTGTTGACAGGTCAATCCATACTCCCAGTCTGCCTCTCTCTTTCCCTAGTGGGGCGGGGCTTTGGGGAAGCTGAGCTCCGGGACACATTGGTGGGGTTGTCTGTCCAGGGAAGTCTGGTCAGCATCATGCTAGCATCTGGAACCTGGTGGCTGAAAAGAGAGTTAACATATAAAGCCGAACAATTTGTTGACTATATTTTATTTATTTATTTTTTACTTTTTGCATCCACAGTTATTGCTGGGGCTCAGTGCCTGCACTACAAATCCACTGCTCCTCAAGACCATTTCCCCCATTTGTTGCCCTTGCTTTCATTTTTTTTTTGTTTTTTTGTTTTTTGTTATTGTTGTTATTGCTGTTGCTGTTGGATAGAACACAGAGAAATCAAGAGGGGAAGGGAAGACAGAGAGGAGGAAAGAAAGATAGACACTTCCAGACCTGCTTCACCACCTATGAAGTGATCCTCCATGTAGATAGGGAGCCAGGGGCTCGAACTGGGATCCCTACTCCGGTCCTTGCGCTTTGCACTATGTGAACTTAATCTGCTGCACTACTGCCCAGCCCCCTCTTGTTAGGATTTTTTTTAAATTTATTTCTTTATTGGGGAATTAATGTTTTACATTCAACAGTAAATACAATAGTTTGCACATGGATAACATTCCCCAGTTTCCCATTTAACAATACAATCCCCACTATGTCATTTATCATCCTTCATGGACCTGTATTCTCTCCACTCACCCACCCCAGAGTCTTTTACTTTGATGAGATATGCCAATTACATTTCAGGTTCTACTTGTGTTTTCGTTTCTGATCTTGTTTTTCAACTTCTGCCTGAGAGTGAGATCATCCCATACTCATCCTTCTGTTTCTGACTTATTTCACATAACATGAATTTTTCAAGATCCATCCAACATCGGCTGAAAACGGTGAAGTCACCATTTTTTACAGCTGAGTAGTATTCCATTGTGTATATATACCACAACTTGCTCAGCCACTCATCTGTTGTTGGACACCTGGGTTGCTTCCAGGTTTTGGCTATTACAAATTGTGCTGCCAAGAACATATGTGTACACAGATCTTTTTGGATGGATGTGTTGGGTTCCTTAGGATACATCCCCAGGAGAGGAATTGCAGGGTCATAGGGTAGGTCCATTTCTAGCCTTCTGAGAGTTCTCCAGACTGTTCTCCACATAGGTTGGACCAATTGACATTCCCACCAGCAGTGTAGGAGGGTTCCTTTGACCCCACAGCCTCTCCAGCATTTGCTGCTGTTACCTTTTCTGATGTATGACATTCTTACAGGAGTGAAGTGGCATCTCATTATTGTCTTTATTTGCATTTCTCTGACAATCAGAGACTTGGAGCATTTTTTCATGTGTTTCTCAGCCTTTTGGATCTCTTCTGTGGTGAATATTCTGTCCATGTTCTCCCCCCATTTTTGGATGAGGTTATTTGTTGTCTTGTTGTTGAGTCTGGCAAGCTCTTTATATATGTTGGTTATTAAACTCTTGTCTGATGTATGGCATGTAAAGATCTTCTCCCATTCTGTGAGGGGTCTCTTGGTTTGGGTAGTGGTTTCTTTTGCTGTGAAGAAGCTTTTTAATTTGATGTAGTCCCATAGGTTTATACTTGCCTTAGTCTTCTTTGTAATTGGATTTGTTTCATTGAAAATGTCTTTAAAATTTATGCGGAAAAGAGTTCTGCCAATATTTTCCTCTAAGTATCTGATAGTTTGTGGTCTAACATCCAAGTCCTTGATCCACTTGGAATTTACTTTTGTATTTGGTGAAATACAGTGATTCAGTTTCATTCTTCTGAGTGTTTCAACACATTGTTTCCAACACCATTTGTTAAAGAGACTCTGCTTTCCCCATTTAATAATCTGGGCACCTTTGTCAAAGATTAGATGACCATAGGTGTGGGGGCTCATTTCTGGGCTCTCAATTCTATTCCACTGGTCAGTGTGTCTATTCATGTTCCAGTACCAAGCTGTTTTGATGACAATGGCCCTATAATACAGTTTGAAATCTGGGAGTGTGTTGCCTCTGGTTCTGTTCTTTTTTCTCAAGACTGTTTTGGCAATTCTAGGTCTTTTCTGGTTCCAGATAAACATTTGTAGCATTTTTTCTATTCTCCTAAAAAACTGTGCTTGGGATCTTGATGGGGATAGCATTAAATTTGTAGATGGCTCTGGGTAATATATTCATTTTGATGATGTTAATTCTTCCAACCCATGAACATGGAATATCTTTCCACTTCTTTGTGTCTTTTTCAATTTCTTTGAGTAGTGACTCATAATTTTCAGTATACAAGTCTTTCACTTCTTTGGTTAGATTTACTCCTAGATATTTTATTGTTTTTGTTGCTATAGTAAAAGAAATTGATTTCTGGATTTCAATTTCTTTTAACTTAGTGTTTGCATAGCGGAATGCCACTGACTTTTGAATGTTAATTTTATAGCCTGACACCTTACTGTATTGCCTGATGATTTCCAAAAGCTTCTTGCTGGATTCCTTAGGTTTTTCCATGTATACTATCATGTCATCTGCAAATAGGGAGAGTTTGACTTCTTCTTTTCCAATCTGTATCCCTTTAATTCCTTGCTCTTGCCTGATTACTATGGCAAGAACTTCCAACGCTATGTTGAATAGTAATGGTGATAGTGGGCAGCCCTCTTGTTAGGATTTTTACCAGTGTCTCTCTCAAAACCCTTTTTCTCTTTTGTGATCCCATCAGGATCATACTATCAGTATGCATCACCCCTCTACTCTTCTCGTCTCTTCTCCTCTCCTCTCCTCTCCTCTCCTCTTTTCTTCATTTTTCTTTTTCTTCTTTTTTCTCCATTCTATTCTCTCTCTCTCTCTCTCTCTCTCTCTCTCTCATGACAGCACTGCTTATCACTGGCTTATGGTGGTGCAGGGGAAATTGAACATGGGACATTGCAACCTTAGATATGAAAAACTTTTTACATAAACATTATGCTGTCTCACCAGCCCTTGCCTATTCTGAACCATGAGTTTTGAGCATGATGCACTGACCAACTTTTCTTGTAGAATGTCCCTCAACTTAGGCTTGACTGATGTTTTCCTCATGGCTAGACTGGTGTCTTAAGTTTGGCTAAAGGTGAAGTGAAATTCTCACCTTATTATATCAACATTACATATTATTAATATGAATGATGTCAACCTTGATCACTGAGCTGAATCTGAAATTCGTCAGATTTCTTCACTGTAAAGTTTCACCCTGAACTCTATTTCTGCATACCTTTCTGGATGCTTCTTGTAAGTTCAAATGGTCAAACTAAAGTGTTATTCAATACCACAGGGGAAAATTATATTATTGCAAGTTAGATTACTCACTAGAAGGCTGTTATAAATAAATTGGCATTAATTTTTTGTTTTTTAATATTCCATGTCTGTGAATATTTGATTTTAAACTCCTCCTGGTGTTCACTACCACCTATAACTTAATGTCTCACAAATCTTCCCCAGTTCAGATCTTTCCCTGGACTTGCCATTTCATATTCAAATTCCTGCGAAGAATTTCCCATCTAGTGTTTCACCATATGTACATATGTTGAGACACAATATATACATACATATATGTTTACCTTTTTAAAAATATTTATTTTATTTATTTATTCCTTTTGTTGCCCTTGTTTTATTGTTGTAGTTATTATTATTGCTATTAATGTCATTGTGGCTAGGATAGAGAAAAATGGAGAGAGGAGGGGAAGACAGAGAGGAGGAGAGAAAGATAGACACCTGCAGACCTGCTTCACCACCTGTGAAGTGACTCCCCTGCAGGTGGGGAGCCAGGGCTTGAACCGGGATCCTTACGTCAGTCCTTGTGCTTTGCGCCACATACTCTTAACTCTCTGCACTACTGCCCGAATCCCATATTTATCTTTATTTTAACAAGAACATTCCTCAACTATAGCTTAGTCTGGTGCTGAGCTTTGAACCTGGGACATTGGAGCCTCAGGCAGGAAAACTTTTTTGTATAAATATTATGCTGTCACCTCCATCCTAGAAACCCTCCAAATTTAGTATATTCTGAACTAAGCTTTTCATTACACTCCCCCAAGTCCCATCACTCTTTGCATGGTCTGCAATACATCTTCTCCTTCTGTGTTTTCTAGCTCAGTAAATGCCACCAGATCTATCAATTTTCCCAGGTTAAAACTCTACTCTACCCTCTACCTGTTTGTTGCCTGCGTGAATTTTCTTTTTTTTTCTTTCCTTTTCTTTTTTCTTTTTTAAAGTAATTCTTATTTATAAAAAGGAAACACTGACAAGATCCATAGAATAAGAGGGGTACAACTCCACACAAATTCCCACCACCAGAATTCTCTATCCCATCCCCTTCCCTGATAGCTTTCCTATTCTTTATCCCTCTGGGAGCATAGACCAAGGGACATTGTGGGATGCAGAAGGTGGAAGGTCTGGCTTCTCTAATTGCTTCCCCGCTGAACATGGGCGTTGACAGGTTGATCCATACTCCCAGCCTGCCTCTCTCTTTCTCTAATGGGGTGGGGCTCTGGGGAAGCAGGGCTCCAGGACTATTGGTGGGGTCATCTGTCCAGGGAAATCCAGTCGGCATCACGGTAGCACCTGGAACCTGGTGGCTGAAAGAATAGTTAGCATATAAAGTCAAATAAATTATTGACTAATCATTAACCTAAAGGCTAGAATAGTGCAGATGAAGATTTGGGGGTCTCCATTTTGTAGATAGCTAGTAGTCCTATTTTAGTTATATTCCAAAGGGCCCATGACTATACTAGGTTTTTGTTTGTTTGTTTTGTTTTTTCTGAGCCTGACATCTGATATGCAGGTGGACCCAAGTTATTGTCTGGAGAGATGATGTCATGGCTGGAAAAAGGACCAGAAAGCTGCATCAGGGAAGTGAGCAGCTCCCAAATATGGGAAAGGTGTATAAATGTTGTTGACTATAAACCCCATCAATTTGATCTGATCTGGGGCCCATAGTCAGCTTAGGAGTCTATGTGACCTCTGCATCCCTGTAGATCTGAGCTCACATTCTGTGTTCATGAGTAGGAACATTCCAAGCTGCCCCAATTTCAGGACCCATCTGCCTCAGGTGGAAGATACAGTATGTTGTCCAGCCTCCCTTCAGAGGATGGAGCATTCTCTACCATTGTTGATCCATGTTGAGTTCACGAGTGGTAAAACAGGTCTGCAGGTGTTCTTTTCTATCACTTTTCTCTCGATATTTGGCTGTCTCTCTCCATTGTTACTGGTCATCTCTATCAGGAACAACACAATAGACCCCTTTGTGGGCCCCCATAGGACCTTGCCCTCAACTTGGATCAACAATGATAGAGAATGTTCCATCATCCAAAGGGAGGATGGACAACATACTCTATGCTACACCTGAGGAAGATGGGTTGATATTGGGGCAGCTTGGAATGTTCCTACTCATGGCCACAGAATGTGAGCTCAGATCTACAGGGATGAAGAGGTCACAAAGGCTCCTAAGCTGAATATGGGCCCCAGATCAGATCAAATCGATGGGGTTTACAGTCAATAATATTTATACCCCTTTCCCATATTAGGGAGCTACTCTCTTCCCTGATCCAGCTTTCTGGTCCTTTTTCTAGCCATGACATCATCTCCCCAGAAAATAACTTGGATACATCTGCATATCAGATTTCAGGCTCAGGAAAAAAAAACCACTAGTTTAGCCACAGGCCCTTTGGAATATAACTAAAATATGCCTACTAGCTATCTACAAAATGGAGGACCCCCCAAATCTTCATCTAATTCCAGCCTTTAGGTCCACAATTGGTCAATATGTTTGGCTTTGTATGTTAACTCTATTTTGAGCCACCAGGTTCCAGATGCTAGCATGATGCTGACCAGACTTCCCTGGACAGATGACCCCACCAATATGTCCTGGAGCCCTGCTTCCCCAGAGCCCTTCCCCACACTAGGGAAAGAGAGAGGCAGGCTGGGAGTATGGATCAACCTGTCAACGCTCATGTTCAGTGGGGAAGCAATTACAGAAGCCAGCCCTTCTACCTTCTGCATCCCACAATGACTCCCAGAAGGTTAAAGAATAGGAAAGCTATTCTAGAAAGAATAGGGGAGGAGATAGGATACAGAGTTCTGGTGGTGGGAATTGTGTGGAGTTGTACCCCTCTTATCCTATGGTTTAGTCAATGTTTCCTTTTTATAAATAAAAAATTAAAACAAAAAATTTGCCTGTCTCTATCAAATAAATAAATATAATAAAAATTTTAAAAAAAAGATTTATTTATCCCCCCACATCCCCACCTGCAGGGGGGAACACTTACATGCGGTGAAGCAGGTCTGCAGCTGTCTATCTTTCTCTCTCCTTTTTCTTTCTTCCTTTCTCTCTCTCTTTTTTAATATTTTATTTATTTATTCCCTTTTGTTGCTCTTGTTGTTTTATTGTTGTAGTTATTCTTGTTGTCATCATCGTTGTTGGATAGGACAGAGAGAAATGGAGAGAGGAGGGGAAGACAGAGAGGGGGAGAGAGAGACACCTGCAGACCTGCTTCACCGCCTGTGAGGTTACTCCCCTACAGGTGGGGAACTGGGGCCTTGAACCGGGATCCATACACCGGTCCTTGAGCTTTGTGCCACATGCCGCTGTGCTACCACCCGACTCCTTTCTTTTTTTTTTTTATTAGCAATTCAGTATTGATTTACAAAATTACATGTCATTAGGGGTATAATTCCACACTGTTCCCACTACCAGAGTTCTGAATTCCAGGAGCTTTCATTGCAAACCAAAGTTTCCAGACATGGGTTGACTGTCATCTCTACAACTATCTGTCTATATTTGTACATGATTGCCCCTTTTTCTTCCAGGTCCAATCCTCTCTTTCCCTCCAAGCCACATGTCACCCTCTTACTACATCCAAATATCTCTCTCCTTTTCATCCCCTCTCTGGGACCTGATGGAGCTAGAGTTCAGAGCCCTCTTATCCTCTACCTCCTATAACTTCTCCCCCACTGGGTATATGGATCAAAGTTGTTTTTGGGGTGAGGAGGTAGGAGTTCTGGCTTCTGTAATCGCTTCTCCACTGGAGTTGGGCATTGGCAGGTCAATCCATACCCCCATCTTGTTTCTGTCTTTCTCTAGTAGGGTAGGGCTCTGGCTCTTTCCCTCTCTATCTCCCCCTCCCCTCTCACTTTATCTCTGTCCTATCAAATAAAATGGGGGGGAAATGGCACCAGGAACCATGGATTCATAGTGCCGGCATCGAGCCCCAGAGGTAACCCTGAAGGAAAAAAAAAAAAACCCTAGTGGGAACAAACACTCTGGCATATGGAATGCCAGGGAATGAACCCTGGACCGCATACTTAAGAGCCTAACACTTTGTCTACTACCTTCCAGGTCCAAGAAAACCTTTAAATAAATATTTTCATGGGACAGAGAGAAATTGAAAGAAGAAGGAGAAGAAAGAAGAGAGAGGAAAGAGAGACACCTGCAACTATGTTTCACCACACATGAAGCTTCCCCCCACACGTGGGGACCAGGGGCTTGAACCTAGATCCTTGTGCATGGTAACGTGTGCTCAACTGAATGCACCACCCAGTCCCCAAAACATTAAATTTATGAAGGGGGTGGAGAAATTATGCTTCAATATATATACAAAATAAAACTGCACATATGTGCAGTTGTATGCACATATATATGGATAAAAGAAGGTTAAAAGATTCCTTGAAGTATTATTCCTGATATAGTAGAAAATTGGAAACAATCTGAATCCTCTTCAGAAGAACTGATACATAAAATATGACATATTTATTAAATGTGTAAGAGATATTAAGAAAAAATTACTTATTTTATGATGAGTAGGGAAAGAGGCCAGAGTACTACTTTTTAGTATTGAACCATAGAGTCTCGGGCATGAAGATCCTGCACTCAACTTCTGAGTCACCTCCTTGGTCATACATCTGTGATTTTATTCAGATCTATTCCTTCCTGGAAGTATTTCTTCCTCTGTCTGCCCACCGTCTCTTTATTCTTCAAAACTTCAAGATATCTTACCCTATTCAGTCTTATCTATTAAGATTGTGAACTCCTGAGGGCATGGATATATATGATTTATATTTTTAGACCTTGCCAGTCAGACTAAACTTACTCAGAAAGTGTTTCTAGAGTTGGGAGATATCTTAGCTGGTAGTGTGTACACTTTGCCATGCATGATGATCTGGTTTGAGCCCAAGTCCTCTACAGCAGTGCACCATGCAGAAGGGAAATTTCATAACTAGTGCTATGATGTCTCTCCTTTCTTTATCACTCACCCTCTGTCTAAAAAAAAAAAAGGAAGAAAAAAGTCCATCAGGAGTGGCAGAATCATGTAGGCTGAAGGCCCTAGTGAAATTCCTAGTGCAAAACAAAAAGAAAAAATTATATTTCCGGGAGTCGGGTGGTAGTGCAGCGGGTTAAGCGCAGGTGGTGCAAAACACAAGGACCAGTATAAGGATCCCAGTTCGAGCCCTTGGCTCCCCACTTGCAGGGGAGTCGCTTCTCAGGCGGTGAAGCAGGTCTGCAGGTGTCTATCTTTCTCTCCCTCTCTCTGTCTTCCCCTCCTCTCTCCATTTCTCTCTGTCCTATCCAACAATGACGACATCAATAACAACAACAGTAATAACTATAACAATAAAACAACAAGGGCAACAAAAGGGAATAAATAAATAAATATAAAAAATTTTTAAAAATTATATTTCCAAGCATACTTCCATTGTATAGATTTCAATAGTCATTAGATTCTGCTATAATCTCTAAGCAAAATGGTTGGTTCAGTAATGAGCAGGTCCAGCACTGAGGAGCACACCAGGATGTCATTTTATGTCTTCCTCATCCTAAATGTTAAATGAGTGTCATACTATAGGTGTTTGTTGGACAAATTATCAAAATAGGAATACATGTTTGTTTTCAGATATATAGAGAGATTAAAAGACAGGGAAAGGCATCATAGCATCAAAGCTCCTCCCAGTGCTGTAACAGTCCCCTGTGGTGTACAAGGGGCTCAAACCTGGACTGCATACATGGCAAAGCAAGCACCTCCCAGGTGAATCAGCTTGCTGTCAGGAACATTTATTTTTAAATATTTATTTATTTAATGAGATACATAGATAGATAGATAGATAGATAGATAGATAGATAGATAGATAGGAAACCAGAGCTTCACTCTGGCATATGTGGTTCTGGGGGTTGAACTCATGACATTATGCTTGCAAGTCCTATATTCTGTCATTGAGTAGAATGAGCCACCTCCTCAGCCAGCCAGAATAGGGACATTAAAAATTGAATTATACTTTGCTTTTATTTTAATTTTTTAATTTGTATTTATTTTAAATTATTTTTCTGCCATGGAGTTTATTACTGGGGTTTGGTATCAGTGCTATGAATCCACCATTCTCACTGGCCACTTTTTTCTTTTCTTTTCTTTTTTTTTTGGATAAGATAGAGAGAAATTGAGAGAGGAGGGAGAGACAGCAAGAGAGAGAAAGAGGGGGGAAATACATGCCAACCTACTTTATGCTCATGCAGCATCTCCCTTCAGGTGGGGAGCAGGGGCTCAAACCCAGGTCCTTGAGCATAGTATTACCCGCACTTAACTAGGTGCTCCACCACCTGCCTCCACACTCCTTTTTATATCTTCTATATCTTCAACAAAACATCAGCCACATCATTCCAAGGTAAATCTGATCTTCTTTGCCAGGAAGGTATTACCCAGAAGAAATATCACAACGGATGTGGTCCGGGCAGTGGCGCAGTGGATAAAGCACTGGACTCTCAAGCATGAGGTCCTGAGTCCAATCCCCAGCAGCACATGTGCCAGATGTCTGGTTCTTTCTCTCTCTCCTCCTACCTTTCTCATGAATGAATAAATAAAAATTTAAAAATATATATCACAGCTGAAAATGTATAAATAAAGGTCAAATAGGTTAACTAGAGCATCACTGGGTGGAAAATTCTACAGATAGATGTTACATTAATATAATGTAACAGGGGAGTCAGGCGGTAGCGCAGCGAGTTAAGCGCACCTGGAGCAAAGTGCGAGGATGGGCATTAAGGATCCCGGTTCGAACTCCGGCTCCCCACCTGCAGGGGAGTTGCTTCACAGGTGGTGAAGCATGTTGTAGGTGTCTCTCTTTCTCTCTCCCTCTCTGTCTTCCCCTCCTCTCTCCATTTCTCTCGGTCCTATCAATAACAACAACAATAATAACTACTACAATAATAAAAAACAAGGGCAACAAAAGGGAAAAATGTAAACACACACATATATATATACATGTTACAGGGCCAGGAGATAACAGTTGGAATATGGAGTGTTCCAATAATAGAGTCTAAAGGACACTGAGTGTCAAGCACCCTGAACCAAACAGAAGCCGAAGAAAAGCCTGGCAATTAGGAGAGAAAGGAAGTAGTTTGACATTGGAAAGTACTTGGCATGTAAAATGAGAACCTGGCAAAGGAAGGACAGGTGACTAATCAATTACAACAGATTTTGCCTGCCACTGTCTGGGCTTTCAAAATAAGTTGATGAGGTTTGGATTTAATAAATATTAAAATTCCAAGAACACTTAAGAATTGCCGAGGGAGGCTGTGGAACAATGATCCTGTGAGTAGATTTCTAAGGCTAGTCTAGACACCAATCTATTATGAATGGTTTGAGACTAACATATCCACTCTGCTACCTCAGAGAGAATTTAATGACCCTGGAGGCTTTCCTTCTAAACTTGTGAAAGGCAAGGCATGGGAGGTATTTAAATAGTGCTCAACTTTCATTCTGCTTCATCACTATTTCTTGCTATTAATTCAGATATATAATTGACATTTTCACTAAGCAAAAAGGAGAGATTTAACTGTTGGTCTTTTTGTAAATATTGTTGTCCAATCTTTATACATTTTTGTAAACACCTATTGCCCAGTGTTTATTTATTTATTTCTTTAGACTTTTAAAAAAATTATTTATTTATTCCCTTTTGTTGCCCTTTACTGTTGTAGTTATTATTGTTGTCGTCATTGTTGGATAGGACATAGAGAAATGGAGAGAGGAGGGGAAGACAGAGAGGGGGAGAGAAAGACAGACACCTGCAGACCTGCTTTACTGCCTGTGAACCAACTCCCCTGCAGGTGGGGAGCCAGGGGCTCAAACTGGGATCCTTATGCCAATCCTTGCGCTTTGCGCCACGTGCTACCACCCGATTCCCTTAGACTTTTTTTAAATTTTATTTTTAAACTATTTTTTATTTTATTTATTCCCTTTTGTTGCCCTTGTTCTATTGTAGTTATTATTGTTGTTGTTACTGATGTCGTCATTGTTGGATAGGACAGAGAGAAATGTAGAGAGGAAAACATGGGGGGGGGAGAGAAAGATAGACACCTGCAGACTTGCTTCACCGCTTGTGAAGCGACCAGCATTAATTTTTTTATTATCTTTATTTATTTATTGAATAGAGACAGCCAGAAATTGAGAGGAGGAGGGAAGCTATAGAGGGAGACAGAGAGACACCTGCAGACCTGCTTCACCACTCGCAAAGTTTTCCCCCTGTAGGTGGGGACCGGGGGCTCGAACCTGGGTCCTTGTGTACTGTAGCATATACACTCAACCAGGTGCGCCACCACCTGACCCTTTGCCCAACATTTATATCCTCTTATATCTTCCACTTGATAAGTTTATTTTGAATTTGAACTGGTGGTGGGTTAAAGCTAAACTTCTTCCTAACAAATCCTATACCTCAGACTAAAATTCATATTGTAAACAAATTTTGGGAGTACTTAAGATGATAAATTATTTTTCAAGACTTTAAATTATTGTCTTGTAATAAGAAACTAGTGTGCTGCTTTGTCATGTGTGTGACCCAGGTCTGAGCCCCGTTCCCACCACATTGAAGGAAGCTTTGGTATTTTACCTCCTTTATTCTCCCTCTGCATCTTTGTATCTGTCTATAGAAAACAAACAAAAAAATAAACTAAAGTGATGACTACCTTTTGCAAAACATCTTTAGGTGAGATTGTTCCTATGTGTGTCTGTGTGTGTGTGTGTGTGTGTGTGTGTGTGTGTGTGTGTGTGTGTGTATTTTGAATTGAATCACCACTCAGTTCTGCCTTTTATGGTGATTGAACCTAGGACCTCGGAGCCTCAGGCATGATCTCATTCTCCTGTTTACCTTCCAACAAAACTCCAACCTCCGGAGAGGACAGGGACTTTGCCTTACTTACTGCTTGTTTCTGCCATTCATCTCAGGCTGACACATAAAGGGTGTATAGTGAATTTTCTGATAAAATTAATCAGTCAGTGGAAAACTTGCTAGAATTTGGAAGCCCAGTTATAGGACATGGGATGAATTATATTATATTATATTATATTATATTATATTATATTATATTATATTATATTATGGATTTTGGTTAAGTTTGTATCCAGGACCCACCAGTTACTGAGAAATGTGTCATCTTGGATTCAATCTTTCAGAGCCTCAGTTTGTGCAGCTATGAAATAAGAATAATGACAGTAACTATCTACAGAGTTATTGTGAGGATTCAGTAAGATAATGCACTCTCCAGTCAGCTATCAAATCTTACTGTAAAACAGTTTTTCAACCTCAGTGCCATTGACATTTAAGATGGGGTACTTCTTTGTTATGGAGAGACTGTCTTATGCATCTTACAGTGGTTTAGTAGCATTACTGGTTTCTACCTACTAGATGCCATTAGCACAAGCTATATTTGTGATATTTATGACAAAATATCTCCAGATATTGAGAAATGTCACCAAGGAGATAGAATTATTCCTCATTGAGAGCACTGCTATAAAGTTATAATAAATAATGTACTATTAATGCAAAGACAGACAGATTGATTTGTGGAACAAAAGAGAGGGAGAGTACACACATACATAAGACTCTTCTATCTATGGATTGTAATATTTGATAAAGATAGAATTACATGCCAGTGGAGGATAGGTCACTAAATGGTGCTAGAGAAATTGATTGAAAAAATTATAATTCTACCTCATGCCATTCACAAAATTTTCAGAATGAAAAATGAGAGAATATTGTTAAAAAGAGGACTTTCCTTTTTATCATTTCATTGGGTAAATGTTGATTTGTAAGACTGTTGTCACAGATGTGTAGTTTCATATCTCCCAGTGGTATGTCAGCATACCACACCCTACCCCAACTTGTCCTCATCTTTTGCCATGACACTGGGTTCCCACCCCCTCTTGCTTTAGAGTCTTTTGTCTGTTGTAATAGATTATTACTAATTAATGTTTCACCCCACATTTTCTCCTTTTTTCTTAAGGTCCACCCATAAATTAGATCATCTGATATCTGCCCTTCATTTTTACTTATTTTTATTATTTATTTATTTACCTTCCAGGGTTATTGCTGGAGCTCAGTGCCTGCACTATGAATCCACTGCTCCTGGAGGCCATTTTTCCCATTTTGTTGTCCTTGTTGTGAATGTTATTGTGGTTATAGGTGTTGTTGTTGGACAGGACAGAGAGAAATTGAGAGAGGAGGAGAAGACAGAGAGGGGAGAGAAAGATAGACACCTGCAGACCTCCACTGCTTGTGAAGCGACCCTCCCTGCAGGTGGGGAACTGGGGCTGGAACCAGGATCCTTATGCAGGTCCTTGTGCTTTGCGCCATGTGTGCTTAACCCACTGTGCTACTACTGCCCAACCCCCTTTGCCCTTCACTTTTATATGTAGACATATTATTTTGTCAGTTGAAACTCAATAAAATGGGACAAATGCTTATTCAGAACCTGTATAGAAAATAATGTATATAGGAATGGATATCTTGCAAGGGTAGATGGCATAATGGCTATGCAAAGAGATTCTCATGCTTGAGGCTCCAAAGTCTCAGGTTCAATCTCCCACACCACCATAAGCTAGAGTTGAGCAGTGCTCTGATAAATTTTTAAAAAATATATGGAGAGAAACTGATGCCTTCATTTTATGTCTTATTTATGATGTCTATATAAAAAATTCCATGGGAGGGGGTGGGTTATGGGGATTGGGTGGTGGGAATTGTGTAGAGTTGTACCCCTCCTACCTTATGTTTTTGTTCACTAATCCTTTCTTAAATAAAAAATTTAAAAAAAAATTTCCAATGAATGCATCTTATGTATCTTTACCTGAAACATGTATTTTTTTTTTTTGCAATTGGTGTTAGTCTCCTTCATTGTTAACGATTTATTTTATTATTTATTAGTGACAGAGGAGAGAGGAGAAAAAGAGAGAACCAGAATAGTATCCTGGTGCATGCAATGCTTAAATTTGAACTTGGGTCCACATGCTTGAGAATCCAATAATTTATCCACTGGTCCACCTCCTGGGTCACCTATCCACTTCCCTGACTTGATACATGTGATGGATGCTAGGGACTGAACTTTATCCACTATGACACTTTGCAAATTAAAAAAAAAAAATCCACTAGATTTTAAGGCTTGAAAGTAATTCTCTTTGTCTCAATTTAATCTTTTTATTATTTATTTATTATTAGAGAGAGACAGAGAAATTGAGGGGGGAGGGGGAGAGAGACAGAGCAACATCTGCAACCCTGCTTCACCACACTTAAAGCTTTCCCCCTGCAGGTGGGGACTGGGGCCTTAAACCTGGGCCCTTGTGCACTATCCTTTGAGTGCTTAACCAGGTACACCACTGCCTGGCCCCTGTCTCAATTTACTCTCTAGGCCTGAGAAAGTCACTTCAATCCCAGCCTATAAGCCTGTTTCTCTAGCTTCTGCCTCCATGTTTGCCTTACTGTCCTTAGTATCATTCCTCATTTTACCTAAAGAAGCATAGTACATATCTGTAGCTGAATAATTTTGCCAGCTTGTTTTCTACCCATTCTTCTAGCGTTTGCCCTTTTTCTGTAGCCAGTCAACAGCGTCAGGTTGAGCCTGATGTAAAGTTTCGAGACCTCCTTAGAATCTGAAGAGGTGGCAGTCGTTGACTATGTGGGTCATAGTCTGTCTGTAGCCGCAGGGGCAGTTCAGGTCGTCTCTGGCTCCCCAGCGATGGAACATAGCGGCGCACCCGCCATGGCCTGTTCGATAGCGATTGAGGAGGGCCCAATCATAACGTGCTAGGTCAAAGCCAGGTTGACGCTTGCAGGGGTCTGTGATGAGGTGTTTGTTCTTTACCTCAGCTGACTGCCAGCTCTGTTTCCAAGAGACTGGAACAGAGAAGTTCAGTGTAGGCATAGGGGACCAGATTGGGTGACGAGACGTCAAGCGTTGGACAGGGTAGGCGAAGATATCCGTGTATATTGGCAGGTCCGGTCGAGCGTAGACGTGGGAAATGAACTTAGATGATGCTGCATCCCGACGAATATCTGGCGGGGCAATGTTGCTAAGAACTGGCAGCCATGGAACCAGGGTGGAACGGATGGTTCCAGAAATTATCCTCACGGAGGAATATAATTTGGAATCGACCAAGTGGACATGGGGCTACGGAACCATACTGGGGCACAGTATTCTGCAGTGGAATAGCATAATGCCAGAGATGATGATCGTAGTGTGGAAGCGCTCGCGCCCCATGAGGAGCTGGCCAGTCTTGCAATGATGTTATTCCTCGCACCCACCTTTGCTGCAGTTTTTATGAGATGTTCGTGAAATGACAGAGTGCGATCGAGAGTAACGCCAAGATAGACTGGCTGGGCTTCATGCCGGATATTTTTTTATCTTTATTTATTGATAGAGAAAGCCAGGAATCAAGAGGGTAGGAGGAGATAGGAAGAGAGACAAAGAGATACCTGCAACACAGCTTCACCACTCTCAAAGCTTTCCCACTGCAGGTGGTGACCAGGGGCTCAAACCCAGGTCTTTGCACACTGTAACATGTGTACTCAACCAGGTGCATCACCACCCAGTGCCAAATCCAGGATTTTTCTATCGGGTACCTCAAAATTATTCTAATCACTATCCATTACCCAATTCCAAAGCTATTATGGCAACACCCCACTTCCTGATACCCAAATTTGTACCTGTCAGGGTGGTTTTTTGGTTTTTTGTTCTTAATACAGCACTAATAATAAACTACTGTTCACATATATACACAGAGCGAGAGGCAAACAGGAAATTCAGGCAAGAATTCTTACAGTCTTGAGATAATTTCTTCTCTGGAAAGTCCCAGATTTGGTACTTAAGGCCTCTCAACTGATTGTATGAGGATTACCTACAGTATTGGAGTAAAATTTCTTAAAATAAACTGTCAACCACATCTACAAAATATCTACACAGAAATATCTATATTCATACTTTGATTTAAAAAAATAGGTATTATAGCCTAGTCAAGTTGACGTATACAAGTGACCATCATACCAATCAATCTTGGGGGGCAGGGAGGTGCACAAACAATAGAAAAAAATGGCAAATTCATAATAAAGGAAACCCAAATTGTCAAAGGCATCGTAAATTTATACAACCACCTAGAAACCTAAGTTGATTATTCCTCTATATGTAAGGGCTGTTTCTGAAAATGGGAACCATTCTATGTTTTCCATGTATAAAAGGTTTGGTAGGTGAATTAGGAACTTACATAACCATTGTAAGAACTGTAGAATAAAAACTGGGAAGCTACCATCAAAATTAGAAAAGTGCCACTAAAAATTTCACCTTGAAAGGGGAGGGATAGATAGCATAATGGTTATGCAAAAAGACTCATATGCCTGAGGCTCCAAAGTCCCAGGTTCTATCCCCGGCACCACTGGTAAAAGAAAGAAAGAAAGAAAGAAAGAAAGAAAGAAAGAAAGAAAGAAAGAAAGAAAGAAAGGGAAAAAAAAGAAAGAAAGTAAGTAAGATAGATAAAGGGGGTCGGATAGTGGTGCACATGGTACGAAGTGCAAGGACCGGCATAAGACCCTGGTTCTAGCCCCCGGCTCCCCACCTGCGGGGGTGGGTGCTCACAAGCAGTGAAGCAGGTGTCTTTCCCTCCTCCCTCTGTCTTCCCCTCCTCTCTCCATTTCTCTCTGTCCTATCCAACAACAACAACATCAATAACAACAACAACAATAATAACCACAACAACGATAAAACAACTAGGGCAACAAAAAGGGAAAAAAATAGTCTCTAGGAGCAGTGGATTTGTGGTGAAAGCACCCAGCCCCAGCAATAACCCTGGAGGCAAAAAAAAAAAAAAAAGTGACCCTGAAACACCAATAATTGAATAGTTCTCAAGAGCTTATTAGGAAGATAGCCATACTTTGTGAGAATCTGAGAATCTTCTATAAATTTGTCTTAGCTTGTCATGGGAAAACAAAGCAAGTGATTTTCAAGAACTTCTAGAAAGATAGTACATCTTCCATGCCTGCCCAAGTATCTGGCACCAGAGAATATTGGCCTATTTCCTGCTTACATTCATCTTGTTGATCAACTATACACTGGAACCTGATCAGGAAGAGTATCTGAGAACTATAGTTCCCAGCTTCTCTTTAGTGATTATTATGATTTAGAAGAGTATAGTAGTGTTAAGTTGATTACAGTCAAAGGTCCACATCCTATCTACTTAGCATACAGTCACATTCCTTTTGTTTATTTATTTATTTTTCTCACAATGAACTTTGAACTAGAAATAACATATTTCTCTCTAGAATTTTGTGATTATCTTAAAACCAAAATGGGTTACTTTCTCCCTGAAAAGGCAAACATAAAACCTCATTTTAGTCACATCTAAGTGGTGTTCTTTCCCTTCCTGTTCAAGTCTACTAGCCTACCACTAAAAAAAAAAAAGAAGTCTGGGAGTATGGATCAACCTGTTAACGCTCATGTTCAGCAGGGAAGCAATTACAGAAGCCTGGCCTTCCACCTTCTGCATCCCACAATGACCTTGGGTCCATACTTCCAGAGGGATAAAAAATAGGAAAGCTATCAGGGGAGGGGATGAGATACGGAATTCTGGTGATGGGAATTGTGTAGAGTTGTAACCCTCTTATCCTATGGTTCTTGTCAGTGGTTCCTTTTTATAAATAAAAATTATTAAAAAGAAGAAGAAGAAAGAAAGAAAAGAATATAAGAACTTTTGCAAAAAAAAATTGAGAAAGAAAAGAAAAAACCAACAGTATAAAGGAAAAGAGAAATGTTTCCCTGCTCAGATGGGATTCTTCCTAGGCAGTATGCATTCACTTTCTAACTTAAATACAATCCCATCTTCATCTATAGCTGAAATGTTATAACTGTAACCACAGTTCAACTAATATTAGCATACATATTAGAGGAGAATGAAAAAGTAGAAAGTAGTAAAGTAAGTGGTTCATTTATATGTGTCATTTAAGAAAGCGAGAATGAATATATGTATAGTTACTAGACTTGTTTCACAACTGGTCACATACCTAACTAGTATTTATAACTTTTTTTTACTACACATTTCATTTCTATTTGATTTTACTGGTTATGTTAATATTTGTAGATTAAAAAAAATTTTATTATTTTATTTTTATTATTTTATTTTTGTTTTTAATTTTTTTTTTTTACCAACTTTGGCTTATGGTGGAACAGGGGGCTGAACCTGGGACTTTGGAGCCTCAGGCGTAAGAGCCTGTTTGTATAACCATTATGCTATCTACCATTGCCCTGTTTTTAATTGTTTATTAGTGATTTAATAATGGTTGACAAGATTGGGTATTAGAGGCATACAATTCCCACCACCAGAGTTCCATATTCACTTCCCTCCATTGGAAGTTTCCCTATTCTTTATCCCTCTGGGAGTATGGACCAGAGGTCTTAACGGGGAACAGAAGGTGGGTGGTCTGGCTTCTGTAATTGCTTCTTTGCTGGACATGGGCATTGGCAAGTCAATCCATACCCCTAGTCTATATCTTTCCCTAGTGGGGCAGGGTTCTGGAGAGGTAGGATTCTAGGACACATTGGTGAAGTCATCTGCCCAGGGAAGTCAGGTTGGCATCATGGTAGCATCTGCAACTTGGTGGCACTGCTCCACTTGTTCTTCTCAGCACTGTCTTGCCAATTTATAGTTGATCCACAATATTCCACTGTGGCTCCTCTTTGTCCCCTCCTCCACATTTTCTCTCCTACTGACCTGAAAATCCTGCTAACCACCTGTAATTCCCAGGTCCAAATCAGCCTTTGTGTAGAGAGTCAGCCAGGTGCTGACTTTAAGCCACCATCTTGACTCCGCCAAAAATATTTTAATTATATGTACATATATGTGTGTGTGCATGCATGTGTGTGTGCATGTGTGTGTATGTTTATATGTAGAGCGAGAGAGAGATTTATGCAAGAGTACTGGCTTATGGTGGTTCTGGGGAATCAAACCTGAGATCTAGGGAACTCAGGCATGAGAGCTTTTTACATAAACATTATCTTCCCAGCCCAGCTCTGATTCTTTGATGAGATGACCTGAACCTTCATTTGTGAAGGATCAGTGTCAATTATGATCCTCTTTGTATTGCATTGTGTATCTTCCATTAACTTTTGCTACTGAATACAAGAATGTTGAGAAGCACTTTGAAGTTCATTGGGTTCTACATGTTATTATTGTATACTGGCAATCCAATGACCTAACAGCACTAAATTTTATTTATACTATATTTTCAGTAGCAAATTCTCTTCTTTGCTGTCGGTTCAGAAAGACCTAAAGTGGATAGGTTATAGTTTCACTTTCCAGTGCAGTGTTCTCTAGTGGAAGCATTCCTCTTTTAAGAATAAAGACCTTGAAAAACTATAGAGCCGAAAGTTATAGTGTAGAAATCAAACATTCTGCACAAGGACCGGCATAAGGATCCCAGCTTGAGCCCCCGACTCCCCACCAGCATGTCGCTTCAGAGGCGGTGAAGCAGGTCTGCAGGTGTCTCTCTTTCTCTCCCACTCTGTTTTCCCCTCTTCTCTCCATTTCTCTCTGTCTTATCCAACAATGACAACATCATCAACAACAATAATAATTATAACAATAAAACAACAAGGGCAACAAAAGTGAAAATAAATAATAAAAAAAAAGAAATCAAACATTCTTCCAATTAATAATGTTGGTAGACAGGAGCTACTTTTACTTCTGTTTCTCAGATTCCAGACCCTCTTCTTCTAGGAAAGGAAAAAGATAGCATTATATATTAGTAAAGAGTTAAGCACAAGGGTCAATAAAATCAGTTACCTTGATAGTGTGCCTGCTTTGCCATGCATTTGAATCTGGCCCTCACTACATTGGAGGAAGCTTCAGCTCTGTGGTGGAGATTTCTCTTTCTTCTCTCCTTTCTCCTCATATCTGTCTATATCTAGAAATGTCAGCCCAGAGAAGTGAAACCCTGGCAATTAAAAACAAAACAAGAGGCCAGGTGATGGCTCACCCAGTTCAACTCACATGGTACTAAGCACAAGGATCCGGGTTCGAGCCCCTGGCTTCCCACCTGCAGGGAAAGGCTTCTCAAGCTTTGCAAGCTGTGAAGCAAGTCTGCAGGTGTCTTTCTCTTTCCTCTATCTCCTCCTTTCTCAATTTCTCTCTGTCCTATACAACAAAAAGGAAAAAAATGGGGGGTCGGGCGGTGGCGCAGTGGGTTAAGCGCACGTGGCGCAAAGCACAGGGACCGGCGTAAGGATCCTGGTTCGAGCCCCCGGCTCCCCACCTGCAGGGGAGTCGCTTCACGGGCGGTGAAGCAGGTCTGCAGGTGTCTATCTTTCTCTCCCCCTCTCTCTCTGTCTTCCCCTCCTCTCTCCATTTCTCTCTGTCCTATCCAACAACAAAGCAACTCAACAATGGCAATAAATAATAACCACAACGAGGCTGCAACAACTAGGGCAACAAAAGGGGAAAAATGGCCTCCAGGAGCGGTGGATTCATGGTGCACGCACCGAGCCCAGCAATAACCCTGGAGGAAAAAATGGCCACCAAGAGCGGTGGATTTTTAGTGCTGGCACCGAGCCCCAGCAACAGCCCTGGAGGCTAAATAAATAAATAAATCTTTTTAAAAAAACAAAAACGGGGGGTGGGCTGTAGCACAGTGGGTTAAGGGCACATGGCATGAAGTGCAAGAACCAGCATAAGGATCCTGGTTCCCCTGGCTCCCTACCTGCAAGGGAGTGGCTTCACAAGCAGTGAAGCAGGTCTACAGGTATCTATCTTTCTCTCTCCCTCTCTGTCTTCACCTCCCCCCTCAATTTCTCTATGTCCTATCCAACAACAACGGCAACAAAATGGAAAAATGGCCTCCAGGAGCAGTGGATTCCTAGTGCAAGGACCGAGCCCCAGTGATAATGCTGGAGGCAAAAAAATAAATAAATAAAATAAATTTAAAAATGAAAAAAGCTAAGTGTGTGTGCTATGTCCTGTAGGGAAACACCCAAACCATGTGAGATGTTACCAGCTGGCATTATCATTTAGTTTTCTGTGGGCTATGTACTATGCTAAAGAGTGATGGGGTATGAATTTATTATTGCCCTTCATTTATTATGAGATAAATTTTTCAGTCAGGAGAGAGATTATGTGAATTAACATGATAGTGAATTCTTTTTTAAAAATATTTTATTTATTTATGAGAAAGATAGGAAGAGAGAGAAAGAACCAGACATCACTCTGGCACATGTGCTGCCGGGGATCGAACTTGGGACCTCATACTTGAGAGTCCAAAGCTTTACCACTGCGCCACCTCCTGGACCACAATAGTGAATTCTATAAAGCCAAGGATGGTGATTTTCCCAGAAACTTTGCAAGACAGGAAGGCAAACTCATAGAATAGGTGGCTGGTCTAACTAAGATCAACAGCTATATTCCCATGATGTAAGGGGACTTGTATGCTTATCCTGTCATAATATGGTTGATTGGCTGGTCTCCAGAAAATTGGTGTCATAGTAAAGACATAATGGTGATCTCTAGACTGGCAGACTGAATATTGATCAATTACTTAGGCTTAGTCAGTTCATAAGGCTAATACCTATAACATATGTCATAATGTCCACCTAACTTACACCCTTCTCTGATGTGCATGTCATTTGATGGACATGCATATGAAACACACTTTGGATCTATTCTGAGAGTTTAATCTGTAGGCATCTTTCTCAGACTTCCTTCCAATTTTATTTCTTCTATGTTACTGATTTATTCATAAGCCACTGTCCTTAAATTGGTATAGATATATGCCTCTGACTGTCCTTCCACCTGGACAAAGTGAACATCTAGTTGTACTGCTTGAAATTTAAAAAAAAAAAAAACTCTGGAGAATTTCTTGATCCTATAGAATCACCCCAAAATGAGAACGTAATGCATTATTCACTTTTAGAAGGTGCCACCATACTACACAAACAGACCCATCAGAAAATGAGAGCTGAATTTCCTCTTTCTCATTTAACTGAACGTAGGCTATAGAAGTGAGTTGAAGGAAAACTGTTAATGTAGGAGAAGTAAGGACCATAGGAATATGAGATACTTATTCATACAGCTCACACTGTATCTTTAGGACAAACTAAAGACCAGTCTCACATGTGTCATGTGTACATATGTGTATCTCTTAAATAACTACTTGTTGGTGGAATGCTACTGCACCTGTCAAATTTATGGGCTGAAGGATCAGATAATATCTGGTTTTGACTGGAAGCCCAGGTCACATAATGACATTTGATGTGCCATAGTCACATTATTCACTCTGACTTAGTATCCAGTATCAAGCTATAGAAGCTGTTTTTCATAAAAATAATGCTTGTCTATAGACGAAAACATACATTTGCTCCAAAATACCAGGGGTTTAAGCTATGATTATGGGAGGAAATGAAAGCTATAATTATTCTGTTGTGACATGCCAAAGACTCTTTTTAATCCCTGTATACCACAGACACTTTGAGCACCACTGAATCTGCTGGTCATATGGCCCAGCCAGCAAACCAACTTGATGACAGTCTGTATTTGCTTCCTTTCAAAACTGGAAACCTTATGGGTTACTTGGTCAGAGCAACAGGTCCAGAAGTGACATGTGTGCCTTCAGAATCTAAAGAGATCCACTAAGCACTGTGCCTCTTTCATGGTGAAAAGAAGTGATACATACAACTTGGCCTTTATTCTGGAAAGTATATTTTGGCATCTCTCAGACTCTGAGACCCTGGGAGACCTCACAAATTTGAGTTATATGTATATGCATATGTATTTCTTTCTTTTCTTTTTGCCATGAAATTATCACTGAGGCTTGGTACCTACATGATGAATCCACTGCTTCTGGTGACCATTCCCTTCAATTTTTTCCTTTCTTTTATTTGATAGAGAAGGAGAGTAGAGAGAAAGAGGGAAGGAGAATGAGAGATACCTGCAGCCCTGCTCCGCTGCTCATGTGGGGACCAGGGACTTAAATCCAGGTCCTTTCACATGGTAATGTGTGTACTTTAATTAACTGGATGCTTTCCTTAATGTTTATGATGTTTATTTCCTGCTCTCTAGCATGAGTCTCTCTTTCCAAATCTACTAGAGTATTTGTTATGGAACTTCCTGTCCATCTGAAAAATAACAAGGTCTTTGGAAGTTGGTTAAATAATATGAAAAGGTATAATATGATCAAAGTCTCTATAGTTTAGATTATGACAGATTTTTTTGACATAGACATAAGGCAAGGTACTGAAGGATTCTGTTTCTGCCAGGTAAAAGCATTCTGCTCTGATTATCTTGGTACAAGTGTACATACCCACCCTCCCTACCACAAGAGTTACCACTATTGTAACTATAGTTTTTAAACACACTTAAAATTTCTTTTTAGAAGCAAGAAAACTGTAATATTTGTGAGAATGATGGTGGTTATCTTTAGGAGATGGGAGGGTAGGGATATAGAAATATAATGGTGGGTGTGGTGTGGAACTATACATTGTAATCTTACAATCTTATAACAAACTATTAATAACAAATAACAAATTATAAAAATAAAAATAATAAAATGTTTGTTTAAAATTTATGTCCAGGGGAGTCGGGTGGTAGCGCAGTGGGTTAAGTGCAGGTGGCGCAAAGCACAAGGACTGGTGTAAGGATCCCAGTTCGAGCCCCCCGGCTCCCCACCTGCAGGGGAGTCGCTTCACAAGAGGTGAAGCAGGTCTGCAGGTGTCTGTCTTTCTCTCTCCCTCTCTGTCTTACCCTCCTGTCTCCATTTCTCTCTGTCCTATGCAATGACGATGTCATCAATAACAATAACAATAATAACTACAACAACTAAACAACAAGGGCAACAAAAGGGAGTAAATAAATTTTTTTTAAATCTTTAATCATTAAAAAAAAAATTCTGTCCAGAAGGTAACTCAGTGAATAAAGCATGAGGACATCCAAGCATGAGGTCCTGAATTTAAGTCACAGCAATGCATGTGCCAGGGTGATACTCTGTTTTTCTCTCCCAATAAAAAGAAGTTTTGGGGAGTCAGGTAGTAGCGCAGTGGGTTAAGTGCACGTGGTGCAAAGTGCAAGTACCAGCCTAAGGATCCCGGTTCGACCCCCAGCACCTGCAGGGGAGAAGCTTCACAGGTGGTGAATCAGGTCTATATGTATCTATCTTTCTCTCCCCCTCTCTGTCTTCCCCTCATCTCTTCATTTCTCTGTGTCCTATCCAAGAACAATGAAATCAACAGCAATAATAACTACAACAATGGAAACAAAAAGGAAATAAATAAATATATATATTTTTTAAAGTTTTAAAAATGATATTCTCCTGAGTTAAATCCCTGGAAATACATATGCCAGAGTGATGTTCTAGTTCTCTCACTCTCCTTCTCACTAATTTTTTAAAAATCTTAATTTTTAAAAATTTAAGCCCAATTTTCACTCATTTTTAATTTTTTTTCTGAGTGGTATTTGAATTTTCTTTTCTTTTTTTTGCCTCCAGGCCATTTTTTCCTTTTGTTGCCCTTATTGTTTATCATTGTTATTATTGTTGTTATTGCTGTCATTGTTGTTGGATAGGACAGAGAGAAATCAAGAGGGGAGGGGAAAACAGAAAGGGGGAGAGACAGATAGACACCTGCAGATCTGCTTCACCTCTTGTGAAGAGACGCCCCCTGCAGGTGGGGAGCTGGGGGCTCGAACCAGGATCCTTATGCCGGTCCTTGAGCTTAGTGCCAGGAGTGCCCGCTGCACTACTGTCTGCCCCCCTTAAATTTATTTATATAATAGAAAATATCGACAAAACTATAGAATAAGAGGGGTGAAATTCCACACATTTCCCACCACCAGAGTTCTATATCCCATCTCCTCCACTGGAAGCTTTCCTATTCTTTGTCTCTCTGGGAGCATGGACCTAGGGTCATTATGGGGTACAGAAGGTGGGGGGTCTGGTTTCTGTAATTGCTTCTCTGATGGACATGGGCATTGACAGGTTGATCCATACTCCCAACCTGTCCCTATCTTTTCCTAGTGAGGCAGGACTCTAGAGAGGTGGGGTTCCAGGGTACATTGGTGAGGTTGTCTGTGTAGGTGAGCCAGGTTGGTGTCATGGTGGCATCTGTAACTTGGTGTTTGTAACATGTATTCCTTTGCTTCCTCCTTTCTTGTGGGACTTGGTTCAGTAGTTCTTGTAAGGTGAAGTTGATTGTGGCAGTTCCTTTAGTTCTTGAATATTTGAGAAAACCTTTATTTCTCCCTCATATTTGAAGGCTAATTTTGCAGGGTACAATATTCGTGGCTGGAATTTCCTCTTCTTTAGAACTTTGAATATGTCATTCCACTCTCTCCTTGCCTCTAGAGTTTGTGAAGAGAAATCCAATGAAAGTCTTGTAGCTCTGCCTTTGTATGTAACACTTCTTTCCTTTCCCTAGCAGCCAGCAAAATTTTTTCCTTGTCATTGACTTTTGATAGTTTTACAGTAATGTGTCTTGATGTTGATCTTTTTGTATTTACAAGTCTGGGTGATCGTTCTGCCTCTTGAATGAGAATGTTCTGATGGCTTCCTAAGTGAGGGAAGTTCTCAGCTAAAATTGCTCTGAAAATGGACTCTTGGCTTTTGCTCTTGTCCTCCTCTTCAGATAGACTCTTATATTCGATCTTTTGATGGAGTCTGCAATTTCACAGAAAGTTGCTTTCTGAACCGTTCCTCTCCCTCATCTTTGAATTGAAAGAGTAGGCTGGCTATATCTTCTAGATTGGAGATTACTGCACTGGATGTGTGAATCTAGTTCCTGAGCCTTCTACCTGGGCATGGATTGCAGTTAGAGTATCTGTTATTCCCTGGAGTTCTGACTGAAGTTCTTTCAAGATTTGAAGGTTCTTAGTGAACTCTGTTATAAGTTCCTCTCTTGTGTGTATTTATTTATTTACTTATTCTCTTTTGTTGCCCTTGTTGTTATATTGTTGTAGTTATTATTGTTATTGATGTTGTCATTGTTGCATAGGACAGAGAGAAATGGAGAGAGGAGGGGAAGACAAAGAGGGGGAGAAATATAGACACCTGCAGACCTGCTTCACCGCTTGTGAAGCAACTCCCCTGCAGGAGAGTTTAAAATCTTAATTTTTTAAGTTTAAAGTTTAAGTTTAAGAGTTTAAAATCTTAATTTTTTAAGATTTAAAAATCTTAAAAAATTAAGATTTTTAAAAAATTAGTGAGGAGAGTGAGAGAACTAGAACATCACTCTGGCATATGTATTTCCAGGGATTTAACTCAGGAGAATATTATTTTTAAAACTTTAAAAAATATATATATTTATTTATTTCCTTTTTGTTTCCATTGTTGTAGTTATTATTGCTGTTGATTTCATTGTTTTTGGATAGGACACAGAGAAATGAAGAGATAAGGGGAAGACAGAGAGGGGGAGAGAAAGATAGATACATATAGACCTGATTCACCACCTGTGAAGCTTCTCCCCTGCAGGTGCTGGGGATCGAACCAGGATCCTTAAGCCGGTCCTTGTGCACTTAACCCACTGTGCTACCGCCTGACTCCCTCTTGTGTGTTTTAATTCCATAGTAACATGCTCTTTTGATTCTTGCTTAAATCCTTGGAGAGTCCCCATAATGAGTTTTGTGTAGTCTGTCTCTGAGAGTCTCTCTAAATCTGTAATTCCTTGGATTTTCTCTGTTTCATTTCTGTCTGGCTGATACAGCATAGTTGGCTGTTTAGTTCTGTTTCTCTGCTTGTGCTTTTTTTTTTTTTTATGCTGGTTATTAGTGGCCAGCAGCTGGTGCTATTGTAATCTCTAGATTTCTCTTGATTGTATGGTGGGGTGGGAAAGGGTTGCTTTGGGCTGTCTTGTGTTCACAAATGCCCAGTTTTATATTGTGTCCTTCCCCTAAATTCAGAAGGCTTAAAAAAAAAAAAAAAAAACGCTGAGTCAAAGATTGAGAGATCTTAAGCCCCTGTCTCTTTTCTTCCAGCACTAGGAACAATATTATTTGCTTGCTGTGCTTAAAGTGAAATCACCAAAATGGCTCAACACCCACCACCCAGAGCTCTGATTTGACTTTTCAACCCCTTTTTGCTCCAGCCGCACAGGAGCACCCAGTTGAGGCTGCAGAACTTTCAGCTGTAGATTATGACTTCAGTTGGGTCTCTTGTATTTATTTGCTGTTTTGAGAGGAGAGGCAATTTTGAATTATCTTTTTCAAAATAGTTTATTTATTTATTTATTTTAATAAAAGAGAAAGATACAGGGAGTCGGGCGGTAGCGCAGCGGGTTAAACGCAGGTGGCGCAAAGAGCAAGGACCAGTGTAAGGATCCCAGTTCAAGCCCCTGGCTCCCCACCTGCAGGGAAGCCACTTCACAAGTGGTGAAGCAGTTCTGCAGGTGTCTATCTTTCTTTCCCCCTCTCTGTCTTCCCCTCCTCTCTCCATTTCTCTCTGTCCTAACAACGACGACATCAATAACAACAACAATAATTACAACAATAAAACAAGAAGGGCAACAAAAGGGAATAAGTAAATAAATATTAAAAAATAAATTAATTAAAAGAAAGCCTTTTTAAAAAGAGAGAGAGAGAGAGGAAGATACAAACAGAGACAGAAAACAGAGCACTGCTCAGTTCTGGCTTTTCATGGTGCTAGAAGCTTAATCCTAGGATCTCAGAGCCTTAGACATGAAAGTTGTTTGCCTAACTATTATACTGTTTCTCTGCTCCTTGGATTATCTTTAAATTATGTTACAACTGAAACATTAATTTGATGACTGATTAGAATTGCACTATTTCCACAATTTGCTAATTGGCAAAGTGCTGACTTTCAAAGATATGGCATATGTCTCCCTTTCATCAAGTCTTTCTCTCTAGGAGTTATTATGTACTGAAAACTAAGTTCTGGAAAAACATAAACAAGAATGTGATTTGTAATCAAACATTGCAGTACTGTGACTTGATAGTCTAAAGAAGGTTGAAATAGTATTTATCTTGCTCCAGGGGGAAAACTTGTCGGACTTAGAAAGCTTGAGACCATTACTGAATTTTGCTATATCAAAGTAAAACATATAGAAAATAAGAATATGAAACCCATGAGGTTTAGGGAAAAACTGACAAAAACGATTCATCCCTTGAAGTCGAGGGCCAGGTCTGATTTATCTTTGCATTCCCCACTTCTGGCACACTGTCAGACATAAACATTTATTGATTGTCTAGTGAATTAATGAACAAATAAATGAATAAATACTTAAAGTTTTGACTTTAAACTCTTGACTATATAAAAGATGTGATTTGACCATTGTTATGATACACTGACTTCTGTGGATGATGCAGTTATTATTATTATCATTATTATTATTTTAGATAGAAACAGAAAGAGAGAGAGAGAGACCAAGACCACAGCACTGAAGGAAGCTTGGGGTCAGGCTTATATACAAGGAAAAGTAGTGCACTATCCAGTGAGCTATTTTACTAGCCTAGGATGGTACATTTTTACATGCTGATTTATGTGAACAGCCTGTCACTAGATTTTTTATTAATATGATATTTCACATTCAAATTTAAATTATGACAGAATTTATTATATAAATGTGATATTAATTTGGTAGCATTTAAAGTATGCTTGCTATCTAACACATGGAAGTAATGCTCTATAGAGTAACATGATTCAAAAAGAAAAGGAATATAGGGTGTTGGGTGGTAGCACAACGGGTTAAGCACACACGGGAAGCACAAGGACCTGGAATAAAGATCCAGGTTCAAGCCCCTGGTCCCCCACCTGAAGGGGGGGTTGCTTCACAGGTGGTGAAGCAGGTCTGCAGGTGTCTATCTTTCTCTCCCCTTCTCTGTCTTCCCCTCCTCTCTCCATTTCTCTCTGTCCTATCCAACAACAATGACATCAATGACAATAATAATAATCATAGCGATAAAACAACAAAGGCAGCAAAAAGGGGGGAGGGGAATGGCTTACAGGAGTAGTGGATTTGTGGAGCAGGCACTGAGCCCCAGCAATAACCCTGGAGGCAAAAAGATAGAAAGAAAGAAAGAAAGAAAGAAAGAAAGAAAGAAAGAAAGAAAGAAAGGAAGGGAAGGAATATAAAGATATGCATAACCTTAAAGTAAAAAATATTGCACATGCAGCTCCCCATTAAAGATATAATTTCCAAGGGCTGGAAAAATAGCTCACTAGGATAGTGCACTGCTTTGACATACACTATGTAAATGCAAACTTAGAAAAAAGAATATTCTTTTTTTTTCTTTTCTTTTTTTCTCAGAGCACTACTAAACTTTGGCTTATTATGGTCCTGGGGATTGAATGTAGGACCTTTGGTGCCTCAAGCATGAAAGTCTTTTTAAAATTATTTTTGTTTATTTATTTATGAGAAAGATAGAAGAGAAAGAACCAGACATCACTCTGGTACTAGTGCTGCCAGGGATTGAACTCAGGACCTCATGCTTGAAAATCCAGGGCTTTGTCCACTGCATCACCTCCCAGACCACTGAAAGTCTTTTTGTATAACAATTATGCTACCTCCTTAGCTCAAGCATATTACTTTTAGTATGCTGAATGCAGGGGGTGGGGGGATCACTTCAGGGGCTGAGAAAGAGCTCATCCATGGCACTGGGGGAGTTACATGGATGGTGAAGCTGTGCTGTGCAATCTCTCTCCTTTCTGTCTGTCCTTCCCTGTTCCTCGTTCCCCTGTAAAATAGATGAATGAGAAAATTGGCTTGAGAAGGAGACTGAGTGGTGATAACACACATGCAGACCTCCATTAAAGGTTTTATTTCCAAGGGCTGCTAAGATAGCTCACTTGGATAGTGTGCTGCCTTGACATACACCCGTGTTTGAGCCTAGTCCCCACTCCACTGAAGGAAGCTTCAGTATTGTGGTCTCTGCCACTGCTCTCTCTCTCTCTCTGTGTGTGTCTCTTTAAAATAAAAATCATGGGAGTTGGGTGGTAGCACAGCAGGTTAAGCGCACTTGGTGCACAGTGGAAGGACAGGCATAAGGATGCCAATTGGAGCCCCGGCTCCCCACGTGCAGGGGAGTTACTTCACAGGTGGTGAAGCAGGTCTGTAGGTATCTTTCTCTCCCCCTCTCTGTCTTCCCCTCCTCTCTCCATTTCTCTCTGTCCTATCCAACAACGACGACTGCAACAACAATAATAACTACAACAACAATAAAACAGTAAGGGCAACAAAAGGGAAAATAAATAAATAAATAAATATAAAAAATTAAGAAAATTAAAAAATAAAACAAAAATCACATCCACTGCTGGGGAGATAGCATAATAGTTATGCAAAAAGACTTTCATGCCAAAGGCTCTGAGGTCCCAGATTTAATCCCCAGCACTACCATAAACCAAATCTGAGAGGTAAAACAAACAAAAACATATATATCACTTCCAGGACATGATTATGATGAAATCATTGATATTTTTATACAATAACACAGATATATGCTGTTTATGGTACTTAGCATCATATTTTCTTTCTCTCTCTTTTGCCTAAGAGCATGTATGTTCTTTTCTGAAGGAGGTCACTTCTCACCAGTTCTTAATCTTATGTGCAATAGGTCCTGGCAGTTCAGATCAATTTGAAGTTAAGCTCCCTGATCACAATGGTTGGTGCAGGGATGGAGAATATCTGGCTCACAAAATCATGTGCCCTTTCCTTGCCAAGGCAACTGCAGGCAGGACATAGCACATTGAATGCCTTTTTTTTTTTTAAGATAAAGACAGAAAGGGCAGAGAGGGTTAAAGAGATCACAACACCAGTGCTTTCTTCAGTGTGGTAGAAGCAGGGCTCAAACCTGGGTAGCATGCATGACAAAGCAACACACTATCCAAGTGAGATATTTTACCGGCACTGAATGCTAATTGTTAAGTTGGTAATTTTGTATAGCCTGAGAATGCTGTTATAAATATCCAAATGAGTGGTCCAAGAGGTGGAACAGTGATAAAGCTTTGGACTCTCAAGCATGAGGTCCCAAGTTCAATCCCTGGCAGCACATGTGCCAGAGTGATGTCTGGTTCTTTCTCTCTCCTATCTTTCTCATAAATAAATAAAATCTTAAAATAAAATGCCATAGATGGACACTTTTTATAAAAATTAATTAATTAATTAATTAATATCCAAATGAACCTTGGCAGAAAAATATTTCCCCAGCCATACTTTAAGGACAGGCAAGTAATCCAATCTATTTTGCTAGGACTAGTTAAGGTGTGAGGATGAAGGTTTTTTTTGCAGCAGTTTTACTACTACAGTATAAAGGCCTGGAATTCCCTAAGGTGACCTTGTGGAGCCCGGGGATAATGCCAGTATAGTGTCAGGCAGAATAGGATTGATGAGAGAAACTTGTTATTTATTTGGTGATTTAGTTTGAGCTTCTGGGTCAACCCTCATTGAAAGCTAGGTTTTTTTTAGCAACTCTTTTATTGTTTAGTGATTTGCAATTGAAATATTGGATAGATATACAGGCAAAAACTTGAAAGGAATAGGGGAAAATGAAAAGACTTTTGATTTGTTGCAGCAAGGGGACTAAGAATAATTATTTTCTTTCTTTGATTTTCACTAACATGGTTTATGTGACTCATAACTGGCAAGGGTTTATGGATGTTGAAAAAAATATCAAAAGACAAAAGATCTCCATAGGCCTGTTATTATAAACGTTTGTGTATTTTTTAATGTTTGTGTTTTTAAAACACAGTATCTACTATAAATATGACAGTTCTCATAATTCTCCTCTGCATTTAACAGGAACAAATTGAGGGCTTACTGTTGGACAAGATGCTCTCAGAAGTTCATTTCATAAGTATTCTGTGGTCTAGTATTTGACACTTCAATTTTTAATAGAAAAAAATGCGAGTGATCAAGGAGATAGAAGAATAGATAAAGCATTGGGCCTTCAAACATGAGGTCCTGAGTTCAACCCTTGGTGTCAGAGTGATACTCTGGTTCTCTCTCCCCCCCAGAAAAAACATATACATATATAATTTTTTATGTGAAACTGGAAAGAGCTCACTGATGAGTATACGCTCTTTACCATACCTGAAGCCTTGGATTCAAACCCCAACACCACATGGAAGTGCCATAGATGGCACCAGAGGAGCTGCACAAATGATGGAGCAGTGCTATCATGTTTCTCCTCTATTCCAGTGAATCTCTCCTACTCTTAAAAAAACAAACAAACAAAAAAACCTAGGGGGCCAGGTGGTAGTGCACCAGGTTAAGTGCACATAGTGAGAAGCATAAGGACTGGCGTAAGGATCCTGTTTGGGCCCCCAGCTTCCCAACTGCATGGGGGTCACTTCTCAAATAGTGAAGCAGGTCTGCAGGTGTCTATCTTTCTCTCCCCCTCTCTGTCTTCCCCTCCTCTCTCTATTTCTGTCCGTCCTATCTAATAACAACAACAATAGTAGCAACAACAACAATGGAGAAAAAAGATGGCCACCAGGAACAGTGGATTTGTAGTGCAGGCATTGAGCCCCAGCGATAACACTGGAGGAAAAAAAGAAGAAAAAACTTAATAAAATCAGGCTGGGAAGTTGCTTAGCAGTATTGTGCACGAGACGGGACCTTAAATCTACCCCCATGTACCACATAACAAAACAAAAACAAAAGGAGAAGGAGGAGAAATGTAGACTGTAAGAACTAAATCTGTGCTGTTTAAGTTTACATAGTATCAGTACAAGGCAAGACTCAGAATGAGATGCACAACAAACATTTCTTTTTTTTTTTTTTTCCCTCCAGGGTTATTGCTGGGCTCGGTGCCAGCACCATGAATCCACCGCTCCTGGAGGCCATTTTTTCCTCCTTCTGTTGCCCTTGTTGTTGTAGCCTCGTAGTGGTTATTATTATTGCCCTTGTTGACGCTATTCGTTGTAGGATAGGACAGAGAGAAATGGAGAGAGGAGGGGAAGACAGAGAGGGGAAGAGAAAGATAGACACCTGCAGACCTGCTTCACCGCCTGTGAAGCGACTCCCCTGCAGGTGGGGAGCCGGGGGCTCGAACCGGGATCCTTAAACCAGTCCTTGCGCTTTGCGCCACATGCGCTTAACCCACTGCGCCACCGCCCGACCCCCACAACAAACATTTCTTAAATAAGCAAACTTCTTTACATTCCTCTCAGATTCTTTAGCTCAATACCAACCCAAGCTCTCAGGAGTTAAGCACTAAGACTCACTTTCTGGCATCCTCTTTTACAAAGCATGATGCAAAGAAGTCCCTTACCTCCTTCAGCTGTTAGAGAGCTGTATTTTAAAAGTCCTTTTGGATTCTGACTACTCAGAAGAAGAGGGATAATACAAAGATAGAAGACTCAGGGGCAGAAAGAGGAGTGAAATGTGTCAAGAGCCTCTTTAAGCACAAATGCTTTAAGTGAACAAGACTAAGAAATGACTAAAGCACTTTAAGCCTTCACAAAGACTAATGAGATTATTAAAAGGCAGCCCAAACATTTTTGAAATGTTACTATTTTCTTTAACTGTCCCAACTTTACAGTATAGGTGATCTCAACACAGAACTCAGAAAGGAAGGGAAGGCAAAGCCTGGTATTTCAGTTTCTCATTTGCATGTGGATGTTAGATAAGGTGGCTTCTAGTGTGTTTTGTGGAGCAGAGTCACACACCCCCTCTAACTGCAATGTGTCTGTCTCATGGTCACCTTACTGGACACTTGAAGGTTACATCTTTGAGCTTGCCCCAAACAGATTTGATTCCAGCTCCAAAACCATTATTACTTCTTAGCCAAGCAATATTTTAACTTTTTTTAAATTTTTAAATATTTAGTTCATTTTTGTCATTACCAGGGCTTCACTGCTCTGAAGTAACTTTTATTCAGATAGAAAAAGACCATTGAAATAGTTCACTTGGGTAAGCCCAGATCTCACGTATGTAGAACGAGCACTCTACCACAGAGCCATCTTCTGGACCCCCAGATGAGCTTTATTCTGCTTTCTTTCAAAATGAATTTTGTGGATTTTTTTTTAAGTCTGTGAAGTAGAGAAGGAAATCATTATGAAAAGCTAATGTGAATGTTCTATTTACTTGTGACTTTTATATAATTTATTCATGCTCTTTTAGGCTAGCAAAATTATTCCCATGTTATTTTAGTATTTCTAATTAACCAAAGTGAACATCACTGATGAGAGGCAAGACCTCTCAACTGAAGGATGCTTTTATGTCAAAGTCAGCACAATTCTTGTGGCAAAGGAAACCTTTAAACCAATTTTTTTTTCCAAATGTAAGGGTTTTGATTTCTGTTGTTGCGGTGGGGCGGGGGGGGGGGGGGGCTTCACTGCTGGGAGGGACTGACTTTGAGATGGAGACAAAGTGAAAGGGAGAAAAGAAAGACACCACAGCACCAAAACTTCCTTCAGTGTGCATAAAAAACAAAACAAATGTGTGGTGGGTGCCAGTCCTCCCCCCCGTATGGTGTGTGTAGAACCTCTAAATTCACTTTGAAGAGCACAGGAAGTCCTCCAAAGGCGACAAGGTACCTTTTGGTGTTAGCATCTGTGTTTGAGCCACGGGGGCCTGTCTTAAACCTGAGTCATGCATAGAGTAAAGTAGCCCACTATCCAAGTGAGCTAGCCCAATGCTATTTATATATTTATTTATTTATTTATTTATAAAATGGAAACATTGACAAGACCGTAGAATAGGAAGGGTACATTTCCACATGATGCCCACCCCCAGAGCTCCATATCCAAATCCCCTCTCTTGATAGCTTCCCTATTCTTTATCCCTCTGAGAGTATGGACCCAGAATCATTGTGAGGTGCAGAAGGTGGAAGGTCTGGCTTCTGTAATTGCTTCCCTGCTGAACATGGGAGTTGGCAGGTTGATCCATACTCCCATATTTATTTATTTTTATGGTAGAGGTCTAGAATATTGCTCAGCTTTGGTATATGCATGGGATCAAATCTATCAGTTTATTTTCTTGTACTGATAAGTAGCTTTCTGTATTCTTATTTCTTTTGTTTTTAAAAGTATTTATGCATTGGATAGAGACAGAGAAATATTAAGATGGAAGGGGAGGTCGAGAGGAATAGAGAAAAAAAGACACCTGCAGCACTACTTCACTGCTTGAGAAACTTTCTCCCTGCAGGTGGGGACCAGGAGCTTGAACCCAGGTCCTTGCATATTGTAATATGTGTGCTCAACCAGGTGCACTACTGCCCGGCTTTACTTTCTGTATTTTTACTTGTATTATTAGCTTTTGTTCCTGTGAGGAAAGAGATTTTTTTTTTTCTAGGTATAAGTAGGTCTTCAATCTGTATTTCAAAATGTTGAGTTTTTATGGAAAGCAACTGCATTTGCTACAGCTACAAAGTAATTAGCTGCCTAGATACTTTCTAGTTAGGACTCCTAATGTCCCCATAGCTAGCAACTCTGCTTACTATATGGATAACATACTGAAAAGACATCTGCATGGGTAAAAGCAAAAGAATTAGATTAGATTAGAACTAATTCATAATTTATTTATAAAGAGGTGGTACCAGGTGGTGACACACCTGGTTAAATGCTCACTTGATAATGCACAAGGGCCTGGGTTCAAGCCCCTGGTCCCCACCTGCAGTGGGAAAGCACCATAAGTGGTGAAGCAGGGCTGCAGGTGTTTCTCTCCCTCTCTATCTCCCCACTCCCCTCTCCATTTCTTTCTGTGTCTATCCAATAATAGATAAATAAAAAGATTTTAAAAAAAATGAAATGTGGGAAGCTGAAAACTAGCTTTAGAGGCCTAGAAAAGGTACATTCCCTGGTATATATATCATAGAGTATAACAAGCAAGAAGAAAGTATGAGTATAACAAGCAAGAAGAAAGTATGAGTATATTTAATTTGCAAATTTCACATACACTTTTTAGCCCAAAACTTTTTCAGATTTATTTTATTATTTATTCATGAGACAGAGAAGCAGGGACAGAGAGAACGAGGGGTCAAACTCAGAACCTCACGTTTGAGACTCCAACAGTGGCACCATCTTCCTGGTCAACAAAACTTTTTGATATAATCTCTTCTAATGTGTTAATTTTTTCTTCTTCAGACTTCTTACTTTATCTCAAGAAGAATAAAAGCTCATAAAGTAGGTTCTACAAGATATCTCACCCCAGGGTGATTTTTTTAAAAAAATTTTTAGATTGATTTATAAAATAAAAAATAGAAAATCTCAACAAAACCATAGGATAAGGGGGGTAAAATTCCACACATTTCCCACCACCAGAGTTCCATATCCCACCCCCTCCACTGGAAGCCTTCCTATTCTTTATCTCTCTGGGAGCATGGAGCCAAGATCATTATGGGGTGCAACAGGTAGAAGGTCTGGCTTCTGTAATTGCTTCTCCACTGAACATGGGTGTTGGCAGGTCGATCCATACTCCCAGCCTGTTTCTATCTTTCCCTAGTGGGGCAGGGCTCTAGAGAGATGGGTACACTGGTGAGGTGGTCTACTTGGAGAAGTCTGGTTGGTGTCATAGTAGCATCTGCAACTTGGTGTCTGAAAAAGCATTAAGATGTAAAGAAGAACAAATTATTTAATACCCTGGAACCTAAAGGCACGAATATAGCAGATGAGATTTGGGGTCTCCATTTTAGAAAAAGTAGGTCTATTTTAGGTATATTCCAAGGGGCCCAGGAGTTTACTAATTTTTGCTTGAGCCTGACAGCTAACATGCATGAGGGCCAAAGGTATTATCTGGGGAGATGGTGTCATAGTTGGAAATAGGACTAGAGAGCTGGATCAGGGAAGAGAGTAGCTCCCAAATCTGGGAAAAGTATATAAATACCATTAACTGTATGAACTCCAACAATTTTATCTGGGGCCTATATTCAGTGCAGGAGCCTTTGTAACCCCTGCATCCCTGTGGGTCTGAGCTCGCATTCTGTGGTCATAACTAGGAACATTCCAGGTTGCACCCATTGCCGGACCCATCTTCCTAGAGTGGTAGAGGGTTTTTGTTTGTTTGTTTGTTTTGCCAGATTATCTCTGGGGCTCAGTGCCTGTACCATGAATCTACTGCTCCTGGAAGCTATTTTTTTTTCCCCATTTTGTTGCCCTTATTGTTGTTAGATAGGACAGAGAGAAATCGAGAGAGATGGGGAAGACAGAGAGGGAGAGAGAAAGACTCTTGCAGACCTGCTTCACCGACTGTGAAGCAACTCTCCTGTAGGTGGGAGCCTGGGGTCTTGAATGAGGATCCTTATGCCCGTCCTTGCACTTTGTGTCATGTGCGCTTAACCACTACGCTACCACCCGGCTCCCACATAGAGGATTCTGGTCCAACCTCCATTCTGAGAATGGGGTGATCCCTACCATTGATTCACATTGAGGGCAAGGTCCTATAGGGGCCAGCATAGGGGTCCATTATGTTGTTCCTGACAGTGATGACCAGTGATGGTGGAGAGAGGGATCTATTAGAGGTCTAGGCCCATCATGTCTGTGGGAATCCCAGGATTTCCTGTCTAGGGGCCCAGGAGATGAGATGGCCTGGTAATAAGCAAAAGAGCCATCATTAAAGTATGTTTGTCTCTTGCCCTTATCCAGCTTTTGTAGTCCTTACTTTGTCTGATAAGGTTAGCCTTGGAGTGATTGAAGTGAAATAGGAAGTAGGTGAGGAGAGTATCTAGGTCTAAGTTGAAACTATTTGATTAAGTACTTTAAGTTATCTTTTTTAGGTCTTTCTACTTGCTTGTTGCAGTTATTGGGTCACTGAAAACTATTGTGTACTTTTGCTTTACAGTATATTATTTTCCCCTAACTTGTGGATACATGTGTACATGTGCTCTGTCTCTTGGGCCCTGGTTCATATCTAGGTGTTGGGGCTTTTTTAGGAAGTGCACTACCCAAAATGGAATTAAGGAGTCCTATGAACTAGGAACTGTCTCATCAGAGTACTGGAGCTGAAGGGTTGACATCCCAGGCCTGTCGTTTTTGGACACAGTCTGAAGTGAAACATGTAGAGTGGTACTGGCTGCATTACTTAGGTTGAGATCAGCAGATGCAGTATCAACTGGTAGGGCTTGAGAGAAGCCTGCTGAAAATTGAGCCATGCCCCAGAGGTTCCAGGACTGGGAGAAATATGGGTTTTATAGGGAATGGAGAGGGTTCCTGCTGTCTTAGGGTTTAAGAAAGCAGTAAAGGGGGCTGGGTGGTGGAACACCTGGTTGAGCGCACACGTTGCAGTACATAAGGACCCAGGTTCAACACCCAGTCCCCACCTGCAGGGCAAATGCTTTGCAAGTGGTGAAGCAGGGTTGCAGGTGTCTGTCAGTGTCTCTCCCTCTATAACTCCCCCCTTCCCTCTCGATTTTCTGGCTGTCTCTATCCAGTAAATAAAATAAAGATAATTTTTTTAAAATTAAAAAATACAAAAAAGGGAAAGCAATAGATAGTTATTATTATTATTAAGTTATTTGGGTATTTGGTTGAGTTTGAATGTCCCATTGTTAGGGTTTTCTGTATCATACAAGACACCTCGACCATGATTTATGTCGTTTAATGCTATTTACATATAGCTCTATCTAATATAGTGACACAACTAGTTGCTTCTGGTCTCTCTGGTCTAAGATTATAGTTGATTTAATATTTCAAAAAAAGTCATTATTAAAAATGTATTAACAATTTAAGTCCACAATTAAAATTCAGTCACTTTACCAATTTGAAGCCTTTAGTGCTTTAGATTAAAGG
>NW_026648161.1:0-22624 GCF_950295315.1 Erinaceus europaeus | reverse complement strand
GGTCCCGAGGGGAGGCAGCTGGTGGCTGTTCCGTGAAAGGGCTCTGGCAGTCTTCTGTTCTTGGCATACAGGGAGGCTGGCAGACAGCTGCCTCGAGTGTGGGGGAACCGAATCTTGGTTGGGAGAAAGCAGAGAAATGCTCAAGGGAGCTGTTGCTTGTAGAGAGCCTACTATGTACATATTTTATTTTATTTTATTTTATTTTATTATTGTATTATATTTATTAATGAGACAGGAGGAGAGAGAGAAAGACATCACTCTGATACATGTACTGCTGGGGATGGAACTCAGGACCTCATGGTTGAGAGTCCAATGCTTTATCCATTGCGCCACCTCCCGGACCAAGTAGATGCATCTTTTCAACCTAGGGAAGTGCATCTGTGAATTGTCGCTATTTGTGGATGAGATCACTGTGCCTTGTTCTCGGTCAATCAGCTCACGAGCGGTGGGCTATGGATTCAACCCTGGACTTACCTGTCAGGCTTCTGGCTCCTGTTCATTAAAGGGAATGTTGTGGGAATTAAGGCATAGACCAGATCTGTATTCTCTTGACTTCCAGACTACTACCTCTGATTCCCTAGCCCTTTTCTTACAGCTTTATGTGAGGTAACTAGAGTTTAGAAGGGGACTGAACTCAGGACCTCACGCATGCAAGTCTGACAGTCTGCCCTCTGCCCAATCCCTCAGGCCACTAACTGGACATGAGCCAGTCAGTGGCAGGGGACCTCCCTGGGGGTCAGGAGCCCAGGGACTTGTGGACAGGCTCCTGGAGCTCCAGGACAGTGCTCAGAAGAGGCTGCTGGTGCAGAGCTTTGGCAGGAAACAACAACAACAAAACCACAGTATCTGGGGGTCATACGGGGATGGGTGGGTAGGTGGGTAAGAGGGGAGACAAGGGGGTCCAGTGCCTATTATGGGGACACCATAGCTGTCTGGAATGGGAGATGAGGGAGGAGTGAAGATGTGTGGAAAAGTGGGCACCAGTGAGAAGGAGGGCTAATAAGATGGTCTACCACGATGGGCAGAGAATAAGAAGAGACACCAAGGGCGGTGGTGCACCCCGTTAACCACACATAGTACAGAATGCCAGGACCCGCACAAGGATCCCAGTTTGGGCCCCCATTCCCCATCTGCAGGGCAGTTGTTTCATAAGTGGTGAAGCAGGTCAGCAGCTGTCTATCTTTCTCTCTCCCTCTCTATCTCCCCCGCTTCTCTCTGTCCTAACCAATGGAAAGGAAAAAATGGCCGCCAGGAGCAGTGGATTTATAGTGTGGCACCCACTGAGCCCCAGCGATAACCCCAGAGGCAAAAACAAACAAAAATACCAAGAAGCAGCACCTTCCTGCCTCAAGTCTCAGCTTCCCTGTTTCTCTGCCTTCCCGCACCCCCAATAGCCGTAGAACTCACTGCAGAAGCAAGTGAGGAAGGAAGTGATTCAACAGAGGGTACAGGTAGCAGAGGTTACCCCTCTTCCTGCCTCCTCACCATAGGTGAGGCTAGTGTGAGGTCATTGAGTCCTGGGGACCTGTTTGTGCCCATGCTGACTCTAGCAGCTGGAGGTCTGGTGACCCCACCATTCCCTCCCCCCCCCCCCCCCCCCCCCCCGCACATTTAGCCCTCAACTTCCTCCTCCCTGGCACTTCTCACCCCTGCAGTGACCTCTCTCTCCATCAGGAGTGGCCACCACCTTCAGGGCACCAGTTTTCACCTGTCACCATCTCCCTCTCCCCTGCCTTCTGGCAAGGGAGCTTTCTGCAGGAGGGGCTGAGAAGCTGTGAGGGAGAAGTGAGTGGAGGTGCCAGGCCAAGTCAGCAACTCTGTCCTTAGAGCCACTGCTGAGCTTTGAAGATTTGGAGGACCAGGGCTGATAAGATAGGGAGAGACATCTGGGGGTGGGGAGAAGAGCGTGCTGTGTGCTGGGCCCTGTGCTAAGCGCCCCACCAGTGCTGGCTGCTGTGTCCTCTCACACAGCAATCACAGGGCCTGAGAGTCCAGCTCTGTGGAATCATTTGTCACTCAGTGTCATTGCCGCCCAGGCATCCATTACCCTTGGTGCCTGTTGTGACTTGGCACTGTGTCAGCTTAGCTGGGCTCTGTTTTCTAGAATCCCCTTTCCTCTTTGTGTCTGGACTAGTCTTGGCAGCAGGGGGAAACAGGGTGAGATCTGAGATGCTCAGGTGAAGTGGCAGCCTCGGGTCTCTTCAGAAGGCTGGAGGGAGGGTCAGCAGCTCTCACTGCAATGCGCAGTCATTGTCACAGCTCAGCTTGAGGTGCCTGTTTCTCTTTCTCCTCCTGCGCCTTCAACTCTTGGGCTGGGAATAGGTTTTGCTCAGTGCTGAGGGCATCCAGCTTCTGCAGGCCGTGCGCATCACTGAAGTGGGGAGCTTGGAGGTGATGAGGGACAGGCAGGGAGGGGCTCTAGCCTGCTCTCTTGCATTGCTGTGAATCTTTGTGCTTCCAGCCCACCCTTGAGATTTCTCAGTTTATACCCATCTTTCCTCTGGGACTCTGCCACGCTGTCCTTGAGCCTGGAAGAAGGAACACTTTAGGTGAACAGTGCTGAGTGAATCCACACAGAGGTGTAGTTTGGAGCCTGAAAGTGGGGTGCATAAACCCAAACTCTGTAGCCGGGATTTGGGATTAGGTGATGAACAAAGGATCAGAGGGCCTTGAAGGAATAGCATGGAAGCCTGATGGTGCAGAGGGAGTTGCCGGCGAGTACTTAGAGAAATGTGTTTCTCTGAAAGAAGTGTTACCAGAGACTACAGTAAGAGGACCTCTTTCTTATGTGGGCTGGTGGGATGTTTAGCACCATACTGGACTCTGGTGAAGTGGGGCATAGAAAATATACCAAGAGAAAAAGAGACACAGAGAGAGAGAGAGAGAGAGAGGATGATTTGGAAGGCAGAGTGTAGAGTGTCGAGACAAGAGGCCTGGAGAATTGCCCCCAGGCAGCTGGACTGAGCCCTGGTCAAAGCATTGAAAAGTAAGCTCAACTAGCTTTCAGAATTGCTGTGGACTATCCAGTGCTGCCCACTATCCTGATTTTTATTTTATCTGTGGCAACAAACAGAGAGTCTCATGTATGTGCATTAGTCCTGGCCTGCTCTTTTATTTCACATCGCTAGAGAGAAAGGGGAGGTAGAGACACCAAAGCAGCATCCCACCATACATGGACGTCCATGGGTGCTGGGGACTAAACCAGGGACCAGCCCAGGTCAGGCCACAGGAGATGCCTAGAGGCTGGGGTCACAGTGTTGGAAGCAGACACAGGCCGGTGAACCAGCCATGCAAGCCCCCAGGTAGATGAAGTGAGAGGCAGGAGCAGAGAAGGGGGGGATGGAGGAGATGGTTCAGCTGATGTAGTGCCAGCACCTCATGAAAAACCAAACGCCTTGGTTACTCGAGTGAAAAAAATCAAATTAAACTTTGCATCTGGGCGCAGGGCTGCACTTCTTGGGAAAACACTGTCAGTCTTATAGGAAAAGACTATAGTCCTCCTTGCCCACAGGAGAGCCAGTGATGCAGGGCTGGGGTGCACTCCTGATCCTGCCTCCCTGCAGGATGAGGGGACTCAACCTTTCCTGCCATGGCAGCTGCCCCTTCCTCCCTTGGAGAAAGGCCGGGGAGAGCGAGAGCGAGCGAGAGAGAGAGAGAGAGAGAGAGAGAGAGAGAGAGGAAAAGCAGAGAAGGACTGTGGTTACAGAAATCTTTTCCTGCAGCCCAGGAGGTGGTTCAGCAGATAGAGCCCCCCGACCTCCAAGTATGAGGTCCTGAGTTTGATCCCTAGCATTGTACTGGGAAAGTCGTGACACGTTTGCATAGGAGAACATAGAAACATATGTCGTGACTTTTCAGACGACTGAATATCTGCCAGCATGATGCTCTGGTTCTCTTTCTTGTTAATACATAAATAAATCTTGAAAAATTCTTTTTTTTTTTTTTTCTCTCCAGGGTTATCGCTGGGGCTTGGTGTCAGCAGCACTACTTATCCACTGCTCGTGGCAGCTGTTTTTTTGTTTATTTTTTTCTTTCCCCCATTTTACTGGATAGGACAGAGAGAATTTGTGAGAGGAGTGGGAGATAGAGAGGGAGAGAGAAAGAGAGACACCTGCAGACCTGCTTCACTGCCTATGAAGCGTCCCTCCTGCAGGGGGCGAGCCAGGGCTCAAACTCCGATTCTTGCATGGGTCCTTGCACCTAGCACTATGTGCACTTAACTGGGTGTGCCACTACCGGGCCCCTTTGGCTAGCAGTTTTGCAACATCTAAGTTAACTCTGCACATAACATAACCCAACAGTCTCACTTGTTGGTATATCAGCCTTTCCAATTAAGACAACTGACAACAGCTCCTTCAGCTTCACAGGGCAGATGCAGAACCTGGGGTTCTTATCACAATGCAGGTTCTGAGCCCAGTGGGGACCCGAGGTTCTGTAATTCTGGCAGGTTCCCCAGCACTGTTGATGCTCAGTCCACATTTAAAAAAAATATTGATTACTGAGCATGAGAGGGAATCAAAGCATCACTCTGGGATAGGTGATCCTGGGACTGAAGACATCAGACCTGTGAGTCCTGTGCTGTGTCCTCTGCACCATCTCCTTGGCCACTCAGATTACGTTTTGAGTGGCAAGACTGGAGGGAACTGTTTCCTAACTGTTCTTTTGGCTTTTACTGACAAGAAGACATACAGTCCTGATCATAGCCCACGGTATACTTATCTATAATTGAAGCAGCAGCTTTATAAAGCAATACTTAGCTCTCACTGTGTGATGGACTGTAATATTGTCTCTCCTCCATTGACAAAACAAAAACACAATTTTGACCACAAAGCCACTGAAATGGTCTCATTATTCACCAGTGTGTTTTAAGCCATCCTTTGAGAAGCAGAGCCCTGGAGAATTTCTTACACATGCAGACCAGGAAACAGCGAGGCTCACTGATGCATTGTTTCTAATAACAAAAAGAAACAAAATGAAAAAAAAACCAAAACTGAGACAAATTAACAACACCAACCGGAGAGGTCTAGCCACAGGGGAGTGTGTCGGGGATGTGTGATATGCACACGGCAGAACAGCAAAAAGGAATAAACTCAAAGCACACGAGTCAGCATGTATTGCAGACGAGAATAGGATGCGTAGTGGCAGGGATGTGTACCTCCAGCTTAGAAGCTGGCAAAAGAACCGTGTTGGTCGGACAGGAATTCCTATATACAAAGTCAAGGCCAAAAAGCACCAAATTCTAGAATGCGGCGATCCCTTGGGGCGGGAGGCAGGGTGATTAGGATGGAGGTGCCTTTGGGGCTTTATTTTCCTCCCTGAGTGGTGAGTTCTTGATGCTTTTTGCAGTAGCCTTTCTCTTTTGCTTTGCAGACTTGAAGCATATATCCTGACGATTAAGAATTTTAAAGGAGAAAGAAAGAGCTGGTGCTTAGGTTGGAGTTTGTAAGGAGTGTTGGCACGAGGTGCCTTGGGTAACGTAACAAATGACCCAGGAGCCGGGCAAACACACATAGTACTAAGTGCAAGGACCTGCACAAAGATCTGGGTTCAAGCCCCCATCCCCCACCTGCATGGGGGTACACTTCACAAGTGGTGAAGCAAGTCTGCAGGCTTCTATCTTTCTCCCTCACCTCTCTCAATTTCTCTCTGCCCTATCCAATAAAACGGAAAAAATGGCCACCAGGGGCAGTGGATTCTGGCACCAAGCCCCAGTGATAACCCTGGAGGCACAAACAAACAAATGACCCCAAAATGTAGGGACTTCAGACACTTTCTTGCCGAGTCCTGATGCTCGTCCTTTGAGGCACTAGGACTTGTTCTCTCTGGAGGCTGTGATGGAGAATGTTTCGTGTCTACCTCTTAGCTTCTCATGACAGCATTGCCATCCCTCTGGTGCAGGGCGTAATTACTCTCATCTGTTCTTGTCCTCACACAGCTTCCTCTCTGTCACCCTAACCTCCACTTCCTTTCTCTCCTTAGCTGAGGACACCAGCCACTGGAGCAGGGGTCATCCAACACTCAGCATCATGATGCCAAAAGAAAAAAAAAACTGTCGATTTGATCTGGGGTCCATATTCAGCTTAGGATCCTATGTAACCTCTGTGCCCTTGTAGGTCTGAGCCTGCATTCTGTGGTCATGAGTAGGAATGTTCCAAGTTGCAGTGTTCTTATTTCTTCAGTTCTGTTCATGAGTCAAATAATATTAATAGTATATATACACAGTGGAATACTATTCAGCAGTGCAGTGGTGCAGTGGATAAAGCACTGGACTCTCAAGCATGAGGTCCGGAGTTCGATCCCCAGCCGCACGTGTACCAGAGTGATGTCTGGTTCTTTCTGTCTCTCTTTTCCTATCCCTCTCATTGATAAATGAATAAAATATTTTTTAAAAAAGAAATACTATTCAGCTATTTTTAAAAATATATTTGTAGAAAAATAAAACATAAAAAAATTATTTGTAGTTAAATATTTTTTTACTGGATAGAGAAAAGAGAGAAATTGACAGGGAAAGGGGAATTAGGGGGAGATAAAGAGAGATACCTGTGGTTCTGCTTCACTGCCTGTGAAGCTTTCTCCCTGCAGATGGGGACTGGGGGCTTGAACCTGGGTCTTTGCACACTGTAACATGTGCACTCAACAAAGTGCACCACTTCCTGGCCCCCTGTTCAGCTATTAAGAATGATGAAGTCATCTTCTCATCTTGGATGGAGCTTGAAGGAGTCATGTTAATCGAGATGTTCATGATTTCTTTAATCTTCAGATGCTCTCATAGCAAAGGGCCTCTTTCAAACAAGGATGCTGAAGCTTGAGAGAGGCTAAGAAACTTTCTCCTTGTGTCCAGGGAGGTGCTTAGTGGGTAGAGTACAGGACTTGTGTGAGTGAGGCCTGGGGTTCTGTCCCTGGTATGTGCCAGAATGGAATGGTACTTTGGCCTTTCTCTCACCCCACCACTCCCCTCCCTTTCTCTTCCCTTTCTTTCATAAAAATGTATAAAAAAATCTTAAAACATAACACTTACCTCAGGTCATGAGATAGTGAGGTTCTGAACTGGGAACAGACTACTAGATTTCAGAGCCCAGGGTTTGACGTCGTCCTCTGAACAGGCCTGGTCTCCCAGAGTTGTTCCTAGAATTGAAAGGGCTGCTGTGTCCTAAGCACTTTGCTTGGGGCCCACACATAGTAACAGACATTGTTCTCTAGAAAAGGGGAGTGTGGCTTGAAGCAGGGGTCCTTTCTGCCTTCTCATCAACTAAGTGTGTTTACCAGGGATTGTGTCTTACTCATCTCCAGACTATCTGCTCTGGCATATGAAGTGCTAAGGATCGAACTCAGGACCTGTGCTTTATCCACTGAGCTACCTCCTTGGTTGCTCCTTTCACTTTTAAACCAACATGTCCTGAGATCTTACTCTGCACCATGCACTGATCTTGTTTTTATTTATTTATTTATTTATTTATTTATTTATTTATTTATTTATTTATTTACCTCCAGGAGGGCTCAGTGCCTGCACTACGAATCCACTGCTCCTGTATTTTCTCTCTCCTATTGCCCTTGTTGTTTATCGTAGTTGTTGTCATTGCTGTCATTGTTGTTGGGTAGAACAGGGAGAAACTGAGAGAGGAGGGTAAGACAGAGAGGGAGAGAAAGATAGACACCTACAGATCTGCTTCACTGCCCATGAAATGTTACCCCAGCAGGTGGAGAGCTGGGGGCTTGAACCAGGATCCTTAATGCTGGTCTTTGTGCTTTGTGCCATGTGTGCTTAACCCACTGTGCTACCACCCAGCCCCCTATTTATTTATTTTTACCAGACCACTGTTCAGCTCTGGCTCATTGTGATGTGGGGGATTGAACATGGGACTTTGGAGCCTCAGGCATGAGTCTCTTTGCATAACCCTTATGCTATCTACCCCTGCCCTGTTCTCAGAGATCCTAATCTTGCATTGAAAATCACAATATAATCCCTGCCCTCAGAGTGGCATTTCCCCTACCAAGCCCAGAGCCCATCATGGGCCCTCAGGAAGTTCTGTCCAAATAAATGATTCCATGAATAAATGAACTCAGATGACAAGTACATCCTGCTTTTCTCACAGAGGCTTCAGTTCAGCTGTGAGAATCATCAGGGCTGTTTGTGGGATAATAGATTAGCATTATCTTCCAATTAGGGTGTTTTCATCCATTGGAGGATGGGAAAAGTTAGATATTTCTTACAAAGCTGTGGGGTGACTTAATTAGCTAATATTTATAAAGGGCCCCCCACAGCCCCAGGAGAAGCAAGGTAAGCACACTTTATGCTATTATTAATCTACTCTCTCTCTCTCCCTCTCTCTCTCTTTTTCCCTGGCCTTTCTGATGCGGGTTTTAGAACAGGAAGATGTGACATCCAGATTTGAGATAATTAAACCTTAGGTAAGCTTTTCTACTCAAGTCAACAAGCCCCATGTCTTTTTCTTTGCTGAGTCTCTCCCTTTTCCTCACGCTTAGGTGAGCTGCCTTATTTCAGGAACCTCTGCTGTGGAGGCAGTAAATTTCTCTCTGTGTCGCCATCGTTCAAGGCAGGCATTTCCATATGGAAAATCTTCCCAGGGCCTCATTCCAGGCTGGAGAAATGGTTAGGAGGGGCCATAGGAGGCTGGTACAGTTTCATGGGATTTGCTTTCCAGTAGCTTTGTCCTACCTGCTCACATAATCACGGAGGTGTCAGTGATCTCAGGTCATGTAAAAGACTCCTCCAGGGCACCGGGCGGTGGCACAGCGGGTTAAGCGCACGTGACATGAAGCGCAAGGACTGGCATAAGGATCCTGGTTCGAGCCTCCGGCTCCCCATCTGCAGGGGGGTCACCTCACAGGTGGTGAAGCAGGTCTACAGGTGACTGTCTTCCCCTCTTTTTTATTGTAGTTATTGTTGTTGTTATTGATGTCGTCATTGTTAGATAGGACAGAGAGAAATGGAGAGAGGAGGAGAAGATAGAGAGGGAGAGAGAAAGACCTGCTTCACTGCCTGTGAAGCGACTCACCTGCAGGTGGGGAGCTGGGGACTTGAACCGGGATCTCCTTACCTTGCACTTTGCACCACATGCGCTTAACCCGCTGCGCTACTGCCTGGCTCCCATGTCTTTCCCCTTTTCTGTCTTCCCGTTCTCTCTTGATTTCTCTCTGTCCTATCCAAGAGCAATACTAACATCAATAACGATAACAGCAACAATAAACAACAAGGGCAACAAAAGGGGAAAAAATAGCCTCCAGGAGCCATGGATTCGTGGTGTAGGCACTGAGCCCCATCGATAACCCTGGAGGCAAGAAACAAACAAACAAACAAACAAACACTCCTCCAGAGTCATGTGTGGAGGGGGAAAAGGAAAGAGGCTCTGCTGATTCCCCACTCTGTGCTCACACATGTAATGAATGTCACTGAATTCACTGGAGCACCCATGTGCTTTCTAGCATCACTCAGGGAGCTAAAAGAAATCTCTAGTATCTGGTCTCTAGCCATGGGGATCATGATATAATGGGTGGGGGGGTGACTGTAGGGTCAGCTGTAGGGTCCTTTTAATACTCCTTAGGGTCAGGAGCCTTAGAACCTCCCCGGGTGATTACAGTTTGAGAAGTCTTAATTCTTTGCATTTACTTTGTTGAGGGAATGTTGTTGCAGGGCTATGGTTTCTTTCTTTGAAATTTCTTTGGGCAGAGGACCCCACTAGTTGTCTTGGAGCCCAGCCTCCCCAGAGCCCTGCCCCACTAGGGAAAGAGAGAGACAGGCTGGGAGTATGGATCGACCTGCCAATGCCCATGTTCAGCGGGGAAGCAATTACAGAAGCCAGACCTTCCACCTTCTGCACCCCATAATGACCCTGAGTCCATACTCCCAGAGGGATAAAGGTAGGGAAGCTATCAAGGGAAGGGACTCGATATGGAGCTCTGGGGTTGGGCATTATGTGGAAATGTACCCCTCTTATCCTATAGCCTTGTCAGTATTTCCATTTTATAAATAAATAAATAAATAAATTTCTTAACAGGGTTGTAAGATAACAGGGGTACAATTTCATACAGTTCGTACCACCAGAGTCCTGTCTCCTCCACTGGAAGTGTCCCTATTCTTTATCCCTCTGGGAGGAGGGACCAAAATTCTTTCTTTCTTTCTTTCAATTTATTTCCTTTTGTTGCCCTTGTTGTTTGATTGTTGTAGTTATTATTGATGTCATTGTTGTTGGATAGGACAAAGAGAAATGGAGAGAGGAGGGGAAGACAGAGAGGGGGAGAGAAAGACAGACACCTGCAGACCTGCTTCACCACTTGTGAAGTGACTTCCCTGCAGGTAGGGAGCCAGGGGCTTGAACCAGAATCCTTATGCCGGTCCTTGTGCTTTGCGCCACCTGTGCTTAACCCGCTGCGCTACTACTCGACTCCTAATTCTTTGTTTCTTAACCTCCTCAAGATAGGTGTCAGATGCCTCAGCCACCCAGCACCTTAGGACACCGGGTTTCCAGCGCCCTTCCCATCTCCTCCTGCCTTCCCTTTTTAGTCCTTGGAACTGCTGAAATAGACCACAGCTTATTGAAGTTTCAGCCCAGATTTTTCCCTTGCTTTGTGAAGGCTGTTCACATATGCATTTATTATGTGTGCAACTCTGTGCTAAGCACATTGGAAGTGTGTGTGTTTAAGACCTGCAGTGACTCTTGGAGGTGGGGTTTAACACCCCCCTTTATCAGAGAGTAAACTGAGCCTCAGAAAATACATGATCTTTCCAATGAGCCTACGCCAGCAAGAGACCATCCATCAGAAAGAGAGGACTGTTTTGGAGTTAGAATTGGACCTTGTTGGGACCTGAACTTGGCTTACATGTATATATTCCTTGTGGAGTCATAGTGCTGGGTTCTTAAGACACCAGGAAAAGTACCGAGGGTTGGCCAGGAGCAATTAGGATCAGGGACTGCATGGATCACCAGGCAAGGAGGAGTGAGCCTTTTTTTTTTTTTTAATTAAAAAAAAATTATTTATTTTCCCTTTTGCTGCCCTTGTTGTGGTCATTGATGTCATCATTGTTGGATAGGACAGAGAGAAATTGAGAGAGGAGGGGAAGACAGAGCAGGGGAGAGAAAGATAGACACCTGCAGACCTGCTTCACTGCCTGTGAAGCGACTCTCTTGCAGGTGGGGAGCCGGGGGCTCGAACCGGGATCCTTACGCTGGTCCTTGTGCTTTGCGCCACATGCACTTAACCCACTGCGTCACCGCCCAACTCCCGGAGTGAGCCTTTTGATCCAGGAGATTAGTTCTTCCTCCTTCCCTTTCTCACATATTTATCAAGCTCCATGAAAACAGACAGGACCATTCTCACCATCCATCACTTATCACTTGTCAGCTGGTGTCAGAGCTCTGAATCAACCTGCAGAACTTGGGCTGGGCTGGTTTTGTCCCTGGAAAATGAGCTGTAGCTGATGTGCGGAAATTACCAGTCTCAGCATCTGAAAGGAAGGATGGTGTATGATGTTTTGTTTATAGGATTCCTCCCCCTTCTCCTCACTGGCAAGTGGTAAGAGGAGTGGAACTGTATTACATTCATCCAGTCAAATGCATTCTTGAATAGCAAGCTACTGCGTGCCATGCTATTTAGGAAATTCCTCCCTCCCTCCCTTCTTTCCTTGCTTCCTTCCCTCATGCCACGAGCCTGGCACCATTCCAGATGATAGGGACATGTTAAAATGGAGGCAAAGCCCTTTTATCCACGGTGACCCGAATACTGACGTGTGCTGTACAGCAACATGGAGGGGAATCAGCATCGGATGAGGCTCAGAGTGGATGCAGGGGCCAGAGGACACCATGCTACGGCCTCTAGAGTCACTCTGAATGAGGCAGAAAGCCACTGATGGCTAGTGAGCTGGGCAGTGACACTAGTTAAGCAATGTTTGGAAGGATGACTGACTCCTACTGGGAGAACAGCTCAAGGAGGCAGGACCGAAGCAGGTGCTGAGCCAGGTGTGGGATAGGGGGCCATGGGGCATGGGAAGAGGAAGCTGTTAGGAGATGCTGAACTGACCTCTACTGAAAGTGAGTGGAGCCTCTGGCTGTTTTTTTTTTCACTGTGTTGGTTGAAGAGAAAAGGAACCAAGGTTGCCTCTTCCCTTTGGGTTTGAGTGAATTAAAAGTAGCCCTGGGAAGTATTGATCGCTCAGCTGATAGAGTGCAGGACTTGTAGACACATGGCCCTGACTTCGATACCTGGTGCTCTGGCCTCAGTCTCTTTTGCTTATAAAATAAGAGATAAAAATAAACAGTAAATATATAATAGAATATGTGAATAGAGTAATGAAAATATAAGTCTTTCAAAAAAAAAAGGTACCATTTCCTGAGATAGGAAAGACTATAGGAGAAGTTGTTGTTTATTATTAATAAATTAACTAGTTTGCCATCAGGGTTATCACTGGGGCTCACTACCTGCAAAAAAAAATCCAGCTTTTCTGGTGGTTCTTTTTTTTTTTTTTTTTTCTTCTCTTCTTTATATGATTGGATAGAGAGAAATTGAGAGGGGATAGGAGAGGAGCATAGAGAAGGAGAAAGGCAGACACTTGCAGTACTTGCTTGACTGCTTGTGAAGTTTCTCCTCCTGCGGGATCCTTGTGCATGGTAACATGTGTGTTTAACCAGCCCTTGTTTACTATTATTATTTTCTAACTGGAGCACTGCTCAGCTCTGGCTTATGATGGTTCTGGGAGTGCACCTGGGACCTCTGAGTGTCGGGCACAAAAGTCTTTTCTGCTACCAATGGCACTGACTTCCTGGTCCCCTCTAGTTCTGTTTTTAAAAACAAATTCACAGCAGCCTAGTAATGGTTTTGTAAGCATAAATAGACTTTGGTTAACCCAACATGTTCCCAAATATTTTATCAAGTAATTGCACAAAAATAACATGTGGTGGGTTCAAACTCCCACTTGGTCCTCACCTCCTGGAGGTGGGGGAACTTCATGAGCCGTGATGCAGGGCTGCAGGTGTCCCTCTGTCTCTCTCCCTTTCTATCTCTCTTCTCTCTGAATTCCTCTGTCTTATAAAGAAATAACATGGGGTCCAGGTGGTGGCGCACCTGGTTGAGCGCACATGTTACAGCGCTCAAGGACCTGGGTTCAAGACCCTGGTCCCCACCTGCAGAGGGAAAGCTAGGCAAGTGGTGAAGCAGGGCTGCAGGTGTCTCTCCTTCTCTCTCCCTCTCTATCTCCCCTCCCCTCTCGATTTCTGGCCGTCTCTGTCCAATAAATAAAGATAATAAAACATTTAAAAAAAGAAATAACATGTGGTGAGATTGCTCAAACTTTCCTCGAGTCACACTGGTGTGTTAGCTTATAGAATTCCCGCCTCTTTCCTTCTCTTCTCCCTATCCCTTCTTTCCTCTCTCCCTCACTCCAGGTGAAGGAAATGACTGGCAGGTATACTGTCTGTCTTCCAGTTTCTGGTGAATATACTCTGTGCTTCTGTTCATTCTGCCTTCAGGTAATTCACCGCCATTCTCTCTCATCTAGCTAGCCTGGTCACCTCTAGTCTAATGATTTCCACACCCAGTGAGAGCTTGTAGGATACTCTGACTGTGCCCTGCTCCTGCTTGAAGCTTGACATGACTGCGCATTGCTGTCCAGATGAACTCTACCTGCTTGTCCCAGGCTCCTCTGGACCTCGGGCAGTATGACTTCCTGCCTTCCTTACCAGTCACCTTCTCACTCCCTGTTCTAACTAACCTGAACTTCAAGCCTGTTATGCTTTCTCTCTATGCCTTTGCACAAGCTCTTCCTTTCCCTTGAGATCCTCTCCCAGCAACTTTTATTCAACTGTTTGGTTTTATTTTTGATATCTTCCCTCTAGGAGAGATCTTCTTTTTTAAAAAAAATAATTAAAAAATTTGTTATCAATAGCTTGTTATAAGATTATAAATCTACAATATATAGTTTCACATCACACCCACCACTATTGTTCTATATCCCTGCCCTCCCACCTCCCAAAGATAAGCACCAGAGTGCTCACAAATCTTAAAACATTTTGCTTGCTTCTTTTTTGTGTAGGCACTGGGACGCAGAGATCACCTAGATGACAATAAAAATAAACAAATACATACGTACAGTCTTAGAGGGCTGGGAAGAGTGTATAGCCGTAGTGCACAGGATTTGCATGTGAGATGTTCCATTTTTTTTTATCCCTGGCACTGTCAAGAGCCTAGTGGTATTCTAGTAAGAAAATGCAATACATGCTACAGAGGAGAAACATTTGGGTTATTTCCACTCTGGAGCTATTTTTTTAATTAATTTTTTTACTTTACTGGGAGATTGGTGTTTTACAGTCGACGGTAAATACAGTAGTTTGTCCATGCATAAAATTTCTGAGTTTTCCACATAACAATACAACCCCCACTAGGTCCTCTGTCATCCTTTTCCAGGACCTGTGCTCCCCCCCACCCCCAACCCCTGAGTCTTTTACTTTGCTGCAATACACCAACTCCAGCTCAGGTTCTACTTGTGTTTTCTCTTCTGATCTTGTTTTTCAACTTCTGCCTGTGAATGAGATCATCCCATATTCATCCTTCTGTTTATGACTTATTTCACTTAACATGATTTCTTCAAGCTCCACCCAAGATGGGCTGAAAAAGATGAAATCACATTTTTAATAGCTGAGTAGTATTCCAGTGTGTATATAGACCACAACTTGTTCAGTCATTCATCTGTTGTTGGACACCTGGGTTGCTTCCAGGTTTTGGCTATTACAAATTGTGCTGCTGTGAACATAGATGTACACAAATCTTTTTGGATGGTTGTGTTGGGTTTCTTAGGATATATCCCCAGGAGAGGAATTGCAGGCTCATAGGGTAGGTCCATTTCTAGCCTTTTGAAAGTTCTCTGGAGCTATTCTGAGGAGTGTAATTGTTGGATGGCTCTCTCTCTCTCTCTCTCTCTGTGTGTGTGTGTGTGTGTGTGTGTGTACAACTATAGCAGATGATGCCAAACACTTTTCCAAAGTAAGTGCATCAGTTTAAAATGCACTAGCCACATGAGAGAGTTCCACTTGCTCTGACAATACTTTAATAACTCTCGGTATTGTCACTTTTTAGGGAAGTGAGCTTTTGTCTGGCAGGCAGTGTGTTTACTGAAATTTTAGTTTGTGTTTCCCTGATGACTACTGATATTGAACATCTTTTCTTACGTCTGAGCTTCCTTTCTTATTCATATATTCTTTGTGAAGAGTCTGTTCAGGTGTTTTGTCCATTTTAAAAAATGGATTGTATGCCCCTGAATTAGCTCAAATGGTAGAGAATTAAACTAGTATGCCTGAGCTTCTTGGTTTTATCCTTGGTGGTACATCTCTTTCTTCCTCTCATAGGAAATTCTCTTTCATATGTAATAAGTAATAAGTAGGACTGGGGAAATAGCATAATGGTTATGCAAAAAGACTTCTAAGCTAGAGGCACCAAAGGTCCCAGGGTCAGTCCCCAGGACCACCCTAAGTAGGGCAGATCCAAGTGAGAGCTAGTGGGATACTCTACTGTGGGGAAATACTCTGCTCTGGGGGGAGGAGGGAGACTACATTTGTAACAGATGAAATGAATCTTTTAAAACTATCTTTTTTGTTTATTTATAAGACTCTTAAGTCTTTATTTTTCTTATATTTGAGAGGACAGAGAGAACTTGAGAGGGGAAGGAGAGATGGGGGGGGGAGACATTCATGGGCAGCACTGCTTCACCTCTCATGAAGCTTCCCCCCCACAAGTGGGGGTGGGGGCTTAAACCCAGGTCTTTGTGCATAGTAATGTATGTGCTCAACCAAATGTGCTTCCACTTGGCCCCTAAAAGTGAATATTTATTTATTTATTTATGCCTCCAGGGTTATCGCTGGGGCTCAGTGCCTGCACTATGAATCCACTGTTCCTTGAAGCCATTTTTTTCCATTTTATTGCCCTTGTTTTTTATTGTTGCTGTTGTTATTGCTGTCATTGTTGTTGGATAGGACAGAGAAAAATGGAGAGAGGAGGGGAAGATAGAGAGGGGGAAAGAAAGATAGACACTTGCAGACCTGCTTCACTACTTGTGAAGTGACACCCCTGCAGGTGGGGAGCCGGGGGCTCAAATCGGGATCCTTATGCCGGTCCTTGTACTTAGTGCCATGTGTGCTTAACTTGCTGCACTACCGCCCTGTTGTTTTCGCCGGGCTAGGTTGTTTTCGCCGGGCTGGCTTCACGGGCGGGTAACAGATGACCAGGGACTCATGGTTGAGCTGTAGGCAGTATCTCTTTATTCATGCAGGACGCAGCACAATCTAAGCCGAGCTGAGCTAAACTAAAGGTAAACTACTCTAAAACTCACAATGCTGTCTTTATATATACTTGCCAAGTAGGGTGGAAACAGGATGTGACATAGAGAGGGTGGAGAGAAAAGTGACTGGTGAAAATCAGAGTGTGACAAAGAAGGGGCAGATTAGGTGAGAATCCTATCACTGAACCACAAATGCCCTAGAGGGAGGGTGGAACTTGTTAACAGTGGTTATGTAAATAGAATGAAGTGGTTATGTAAATAGAATAGTGTTAAGCAAGGGGGAATTTAAACCAAATGAAACCGAAGGGGTCTCATGCATACCAACACCACCCGGCCCCCAGTAAAATGAATCTTTAAAAAGTGAATTGTGGGGCAGGGGTAGATAGCATAACGGTTATGCAAAGAGACTTACATGCCTGAAGCTCCAAAGTCCCAGGTTCAATCCCCTACACTACCATAAGTCAGAACTGAACAGTGCTCTGGTAAAAATGAATAAATAAAGAAATAAAGAAATAAATAGTGAATTGTAAGACTTTTGTTTTTAATTGGCTTGCATAGCTGATGGTATGTATTCTGGGTATGAGATTTTTACTCGTCATGTGTGTTCCAGAGCCCTTCCCACCCTGCGGTTTGCCTTCTGCCTTTTCTTTTTTTAAAAAATTCTTTATTGGGGGATTACTGGTTTATAGTCAACAGTAACATAGAATAGTTTGTATATGCATAACATTCCTCAGTTTTCCACTTAATAATTCAACCCCCACTAGGCCCTCTGCCATCATGTTCCAGGACCCGAGCCCCCCACCCCCACCCCCACCCCCACCCCAGAGTCTTTTACTTTTGTATACTACACCAACTCCAGTCAAAATTCTGCTTTGTGTTTCCCCTTCTGATCTTGTTTTTCAACTTCTGCCTGAGAGTGAGATCATCTCATATTCACCCTCTGTTTCTGTCTTATTTCACTTCACATGATTTCTTCAAGCTCCATCCAAGGGTGAGGTGAAGAAAGTGAATTCACTATTTTTAATAGCTGAGTAGTATCCCATTGTGTATATAGACCACAGCTTACTCAGCCACTCATCATTCTTTTTTTTTTTTTTAATTGATGAACGATAACATGACACATTATTTTAACCATCATTTTTTGTCAGAGCACTGTTCAGCTCTAGCTTATAGTGGTATGGGGGATTGAAATTCAGACCTCAGAGTCTTAGGCAAGAGAATCTGTTTGCATAACCATTATGCTATCTCCTCTATTCCCATCTTTTATTATTTTATCATTTATTTTTTTTTAAATCAAGTGTTTTAAAGTGCATTTCTGGTGTTGGATGAGCAGTTTACCTATATCTAGTTCTAGAACTTTATTTATTTATTATTGGAGGATTAATGTTTTACAGTCAACAGTAAATACAGTAGTTTGTACATGCATAGCATTTCCCAGTTTTCTAGAACTTTTTTTTAAAAAACAACACTCCAAGAGGAGACCCCATACCCACTAAACCTCCCCACAATCCTCTCCTCCCCAGCCTCTGGCAACCACCCATCCACTGAGCTTTTCTGTGATAGATATCTCCTATGACGGGATCATGCCGTAGTGACCTTTCATGCCTGCCTTCTGGCACACTATCTTCAAGGCTTGTCTAAGCTGTAGCATCTGCCAGTCCTGTTCAATTTAATTCATTCATTTATTTTTAATGAGTCATTAGAGAACTGCACAATACAATGAGATCCCTCTTCATATCCACCAGGATGAACACAAGAAACAAGTGAGTGTTGGGTAGGTCAGCTGGACCTCTTATATACAACGGGGGTGACAGAGAAGGAAGTAATGAAGACTGTGGAAAAGAGCTTGGCAGCTGCTCTAAGCACGGAGTCCTCACTGAAAAGTGCGGGGAAGTGCCTGGGAACTGTGGCACTAAGAGAAACGAGGCCCTTGAGTAATGTCATTTCAGTCAAAGGCAGATGGGCGTCTCCTCCACCCCGTCCCGTCAGTGTTGTAACAAAACGATCTTGAATGAAGTGGCATCAGATGAGGACCTGCTATGGGGGGCTGGGAGATGGCCCACTTGGTAGCGGGCACGCCTTACTATGGACAAGGAGCCGGGTTTGACTCTCCAGCCACCATATGGGAACACTTGCTTCAAGGAAACAGTATTGTCGTGTGTTTTCTCCCTTTCTCTCCCCCTTTGCCTCTTGTTTTCAGATCAATCAATTCATCCATCCATCCATCCATCCATCCATCCATCCATCCATCCATCCATCCATCCACCAGGAGCAGAGGAATCATGCAAGTCCAGAGCTCCAGGCATAACCCTGGTGGCAAAAACAAAACAAAATACAACAGTAACAACAACAAAAATCAGCCTGCTGTATCTTATTGACAAATCTAACTTACTGTTAATCACCTGGACAATTTCACTGCTTCTGGTGAAATATTTTTTTAAATTAAAATCATTTTTTTCAGCTAGAATGTGAGAGACAGTGATGGAAAGAGAGAGACACCATAGCACTGCTCCACTACTCATGAAGTTTCTTTCCCCTTTGAATGGTTTTCTCATGTGGTATTCAAGGGCTCAAACTCAGGTCATTGCACATGGTGAATTATGTGCTCTACTGGGTGAGCTGTTTCCTGGCCCCCATAAAAAAGTCTTTAAAAATTAATCAGTAAGGGAGCTGGGTGGTGGTGCAGTGGGTTAAGTGCACATGTCAGGAAGTGCAAGGACCCACCTAAGGATCCTGGTTCGAGTCCTCGGCTCCCCACCAGCAGGGGTTCACTTCACAGGTGGTAAAGCAGGTCTGTAGGTGTCTATCTTTCTCTCCTCTCTCTGTCTTCCTCTCCTCTCTTGATTTCTATCTGTCCTAGCCAACAACAATGACAACAACAACAACAACAACAACAACAACAACAATAACGATAAACAACAAAGGCAACAAGAGGGAAAATTTTTTAAAAAGTTAAAAAAATTAATTAATAAATCATTTTTCTTTGGACGAGAGCATTACTTACCTCTGACTATTCATGGAACTGGAAATGGAAGCTAGAACTTCTCGAATGCCAAGTCTAGTTCTACCACTGACCCTGACCTTTATTTTTACATATAGTATGAATCAGTAAAGTAAGACTTTGTGTTTCCGTTTTCAAAAATAATGTCTTTTTCTGCTAGACTGCACTAGACTCTTGGTCATAAATCAAATGACCCTATACTGTAGGTCTCTTCTGGATTCTATAATCTCTTCCAGAAAACTAGTGTGCCCTTACCAGCTGCTATAATCACTGTAGCTTTATCATAATCCTTCCTGTCTGGAAGTGTAAATCTTCCAACATGTTTCAACACCAATAGAATATCTTGGATATACTTAGTCCTCTTGGCCTTCATGTAAGTGAGAGAATTAGCATGTCAATTCCAACAAAAGAGAAACCTGTTTTGATAGGGATTTTGTTGAACCAATAGCTCAGTCTAGGAAGAGTGACTTCTTTATAGTATTGAATCATCCAATCTATAAATATGTTTTATTCCTGCTTTTATTGAGATTTTGTATGAGTCTGGGCTCAGTGAAGAGATCAGTAGATGGAATGGGAAAGCTGTGAAAATGGTTAACAGGTTAAAAAAAAGTTAATGGCTGTTTTAAAAGGCACCAAGATTTGACTGAGGAGCTACCTCCATGCCGGAGAGCACGGGACTTGCATGCTTGAGGTCTCAGGCTCATTCCCTGCCTCTGATACATGTCAGAGCTGAGTAGTTTGCCAAACTCTCCCTTAAAAATAGAGAAGTCTGGAAGACATAAAAGGCAAGAGATGTCTCTTAAAGACTACAGAAAGAGCAGCTGTAGCTCACACCACTAGGACAGAGAGAGAGTGACTCCAGCCCTCTTTGAGAAGGGAGGCTCCTGGGGCAACAGACAAGAGCATCATTGATGGTGATGGAGTAGGAGTGGCCAAGGAGTTTGAGCTGAGCTGTGTGTAGGAGGGGCCTGTCAAAGGGTTGAGATAGACAGTGCCACTGGGGATGCTGGGGCCAAGTGGGTGACAGTGGGGTACCTTTAATTCAACCCCACTCAAGTCGGCAGGGATGGAATTATAAATGGGTGTTTTGACTTTTTTTCATATATATATATATATATTTTTTTTTTTTCTTTTTTTCTTTTTGCCTCCAGGGTTATTGCTGGGTCTTGGTGCCTGCACTACCAATCCACTGCTTCTGGAGGCCATTTTTCCCATTTTGTTGCCCTTGTTGTTCTTGTTGCTGCATAGGACAGAGAGAAATCAAGAAAGGAGGGGAAAACAGAGAGGGGGGGAGAGAAAGACAGACACCTATAGACCTGCTTCACCGCCTGTGAAGTGACCCCCTGTAGTGTGGGGAACCAGGAGCTCAAACTGGATTCTTACGTGGTCCTTGCACTTTGTGCCATATGTGCTAAACCCACTGTGCCACCGCCCAGCCCCTGAATGTTTGACTTTTTTAAAAACAGGTTCCCCTTATTTTATGAAACAATTCAATGCTTTTTTTTTGTATGTGTATTCTTTATTCCATGAACATGGAGAATTATAGTGATTTCATTTCAATGTGAAACCACCTTTGTTTTCCTGGAACAAACCAAACATTGAACTTCTCTGAACTTCTACACTGAACTTCTCTGTTCCAGTCTCTTGGAAACAAAGCTGGCAGTCAGCTGAGGTAAAGAACAAACACCTCATCACAGACCCCTGCAAGCGCCAACCTGGCTTTGACCTAGCACGTTTATGATTGGGCCCTCCTCAATCGCTATCGAACAGGCCATGGCCAGTGCGCTGCTATGTTCCATCGCTGGGGAGCCAGAGACAACCCGAACTGCCCCTGCAGCTACAGACAGACTATGACCCACATAGTCAACGACGCCACCCCTCCAGATTCAAAGGAGGTCTCGAAACTATTACATCAGGCTCAACCTGATGCTGTTGACTGGCTACGAAGAAGGGCAAACGCTCTAGAAGAAGAAGAACCAAACATTGTCAAAAGTATTCTTTTAAACACATTGCATTTGAGTTAATCATGTTTTGTTTAAGAGTTTTGCATCTGGGGCTGTGAGAGAGACTGCATGGTGCTATTTGTTTCTTGAAATTTCCTTATCAGGTTGTAGTATCTAGGTATTTTATTAAACTCAGGCTGACCTCAAAAAAGAAGTGCTTTAAGAAAGTCTTTCAACTTTTTATATTTCCTAGAAGTTGTAAAAAGTCACTATTACTTCTTTTATAAACACTTGAGGAATTCTCAAGTGAAGATATTTGGGCCTGGAGATTTCTTTGTGGGAATGCTAATTACAGATTCAATTTCTTTAATAGGGAAGTGTTTAGATGTTTTATTTCTTATTGTGTCAATTTTGGTAAAGTGTATTTTTTTTTCTCCCGGCCTGTATTCTCCATCCCAACTGTCAAATTCTATTGGTATAGAGTTGTTTATAATATTACATCATTATCTCTCAATGCCCAGAGGATCTTGCTGGCACTTATCAATTTTATTAGCCTTTTCTAAGAAGCAATTTTGGGTGTTGTTGATTTTCGCTATTGTAAGCTTGCTTTCTATTTTATTGATTTTTGCTTTTATCTTTATTATTTTCTTCCTTCTACTTTCTTTGAGTTTGATTTATTGTCCTTCTAACTTCTTGAAGTGGATATTTATACCATTGATTTCCATCCTCTCTTCTTTTAATAATAAATCCATGCCAAGCTGTAGGGTTTTTTTGGCCTAAACAGAGTTTCAGCTACTTGCCAGACCTTCTGATAGGTATCATTTGAACTGATAGTTCAGTGCAAAATATACCTAATGTCCTTTGTTCCACTTTCCAAGAAGATCATAAATGATTTTTAAAAAAATTATCATCGTTGGTTCCTTGTATAATTTTATTGTAATCAGAGTACACATCCTTGTTAACCCTTGAAATTTTTTCTATGACCCTGTGTTTCATCATTTTAGGTAAATACTCCTGGCATACTTGCTGAAAAGATTGTGGACTCTGTTCTTTTTTCTTTTTCTTTTTTCTCTCTCTCTCTTTTCTTTTCTTTCTTTCTTTCTTTTTTTTTTTTACAAGAACACTGCTTATCTCTGGTTTATGGCAGTGCAGGGGATTGAACCTGGGACTTTAGAGCCTCAGGCATGAGAGTCTCTTTGCATAACCATTATGCTATCTATCCCCACCCTGGACTCTATTCTCAGTGGGCAAAGTGAATCTTTTCCTCTTGATTTACCTCTTCATTCAAAATATTTTTGAAAGTAATAACTATATCCAATCAATTGTTCAATATCCTAATATCAAACAAGCCAGATTTATTCGTCACATAATTTAGTTCTTTATGCTCCTACCCCTTTT